>NC_056745.1:961388664-961606164 GCF_019279795.1 Protopterus annectens
GTTGCATGGGTTTGCACACTGGTGCAAACACACTTACTACTGTTTACAAGTGCTTACTCTCGATAACCCCCGTGCTCATTTCTTTCACAGAAAAGTAAAGGGGGAGATAGGAATGTGGTGATAAAGGGTGCACAAAGAGGGGAAGATAGTAGGGAAACCAGCTCGGGATGTACAGGATGGGTGTGGGGAAGGTCCATAGTTGCCTGTTTCTTTACCAGCAACATCTGTGCATATGCAATCCATTAGGAGTGAAATTTGAAACCTTCCACCCCTGAGAGATGGGAGAGGACAACTAAGTATGTTGTACTACCAATTATGAATATCAGGCACATCCACTGTTTGTGAACTGCTATACTGTCATTAGTACATTACTCACTTCTGAACAGTTTGTGGTTTGTTTGTGTTGACATTAGCACAGTCTGCTCAGGACAACTGGACATATTACAGTACTGTGTATGCCTACCTACACCCATGGGTGTGCCTGACTAAACAGGTATATGGTACTTTTGGGTAGGGGTGCAGAACTGCGGAGACCATTATTTATTATTGTGTGCTGTTTATCTTGCTGAACATACAGAGTTGATGTGTACCTGTTAGTCTATGAAGGCTAGTAGTCTGTCTCAGTAGCTCCCACCTGTGGACATATCCAGATGGTAGACAGAGGTTAGCCTAGTATCCTTTGACTGTGCACCACACCAGTCTTTTCAGCACCTGAACAATGGCATTGTCACAGGTGGTTGCTAGCAGTACATGGCTACATCCTTTGATATTTCTGTGGTGTACTCCTACATACGGACATGCTTGTGGAATTCATTCTACAGCTATTTGCTGAGTAGGTAACAGCAGACAAGCTGATATGCCTGTATGTTTCTGACACTTCCAAGCCTCAGATACTCTCAGATAAATATTTGAACAGCCTCAGGGGAAGGTGCATATAAGTGGGATACACCGGTGATATATTTCAGATATTTGCTGTTGAGACTTTGGGGGATTCAGAGCATATGTATTACTACATCTTTTCTGACATGCAAGCAGTGTCTACTTTCACTTATTAACATTTTTAATTAAGTGAGATTCCCCACCTTTCTGCCTACTGTTAGTACATTTCACAGGGAGCCAGAGGGCCACAGCTAACATTTGTTTGCAAATCAGGGACATCCCTGTAAATCAGTCACAGTTGAGAGGTCTGGCCTCTGACCTATTCAAATATGCCAGTGTTTATACTGTTCTGATACTGTATGGGGTTTGTAAGATGCTACTGTAACATTATTCTCTACTAGCATGGCTGGTTCTCTTTTCACAGTCATGTCATGCAATTCCACAACACTTGCTGGTTAAGGGCCACAGAACAAGATTTGTGTTATGCCATTCCTATTCTCCCTTTACATTCACTCATTGTAATGCAGGATATATTTTTTCAGCACCACATTATTGTATATCTGCTGTGGCTTAGTGGTACTTCCTGCAGTCTTGTGAGTCCAAGATCTGGGGTTCAAGACTGACAGGTTTAGTTTATTTTGCTGATGAGCAGTACAAGAGCCCTGCCATAGAGTGACTAAGGCAATTTTAAGCAGTTTTAAGCGGGTTTGCGTAGGTTTGCGCGACGCTTAGCTAAGCGCACACATGTGAACACTGGTGCAAACCCACTAACCACTGCTTAAAAGTGCTTACTCCCGCTAATCCCCACGTTAATTTCTTTTAAAGAAAAGAAAATGGGGAGATAGGAAAGTGGTGAAAAAGGGGGCACAAAGAGGACACACAGTAGGTAAACAAGCTCGGGATGTGCAGGACGAGTGTAGGGAAGGTCCATAGCTGCCCATTTCTTTAACAGCAACAGCTGTGCATATGCAATGAATTTGGAGTGAAATTTGAAACCTTCCACCCCTGGGAGAGGGGTGAGGACAACAAAGTATGTTGTACTGCCAATTATAATTATCAGCTTACATGTTTTTCCGATGGACATGTGTGCGAAATGGGCAGCTATGTATGGGGCATTTTTTTAGTGGGTACAGATTGCCCTTTTTTTTTTTCAGGTGAGAGTGGGAAGTGAGGTAGAGGAAGTAGGTATGTCCGGGGAGGTAGGTTGGGAAGGAAAACAGACAAGACAGACATGATGCATACAGGGGCGGTGTATGACACATGGGTTTGGTGCACACAATTGATGGGGTCGGATGTTTGGAAATCGCAAGCCCATGAGCCCACAGATGGTAAAAGTGGAACTGAGATCCCCACCCATGAACAGTCACCACTGAACCTTCACAGCCCTGAGGGTGGCTGTGCTGGGGGCTGCATAGGATGGGCAGGCTCACTCGTGAGACGTGCCACTCTCACCTCAAGCTGGCATAGGGGATCAGTGACTGAACGCTGGATCTCCCTACTCACCACAGCCCGGACCCTTCGAAGGGTGACAGGTGGCCCTTCTCCACCACGCTTGCATGGGGGGTGAGCCCCATCCCCTGCAACGCTTCCACCCGAAGGTGGCACAGGACCAATGGAGGAGGGCAGCCCGGACTGGGCACCGGACCTGCTGGTGCCAGGTGCACTTGCCGGCTGAGGAGGGACAGGTGGGTCCGCTGGGACCGGCCTTCCCATACGTTCTGTGATTAGGTGTGTTTAATTACAACATAAGCAAAACAGCATTCCAGATTAGTTGTAACAGCATGCAATAATATTCCCATTAACCCAACACACCAAGGGTACAACAGCTGAACAGCAAGCATAACACATGCATATATTGAACCACAGTGGATATTCCAACAGCATGCAGGGATGTTTGGTAGCAACAGGCCACCATGATTGTCGTGTTTAAACAGGGCACATGCATCAACGTGAATGCAAATATTTATAGAACAATAGGACATATGTCCCAACAAATATTTAAGATTACACATACCCACTGAGGTGTGGAATTGCATGGTTTATGCACATACAGGAGGGTGTATAAAAAACCTCGGTTAACATCTTATAATGACCTTTTAGTCTACACTACTTTCCTAGTAACTGCAAGTGTATATCCCCTACCTGTATTATAACCCTTGCCACCATACATTAGGTTGTGTACTGGGTTTGGCTAGTTCAATATATGCCTGACCTATATCTGACATACTAACTGTCCAGGATGCAAATGTTACTGCTACATATTTCTTGATTGCATTTATATTTCTTTATCTACATATCTGGGATGTTTTCACATGACATTTTCAATTTGATTTGTACAGAACCCTGCATTTCTTGACATACACTCACATTTCTGGGGAATAAATAACATGCTACACATGTTCCAGGTTAACATATTCATGCCAGCCATTAATTGCTTGTTGTGGACTGTATATATATTTCACAGCTACTAATACTTCCATCACCCACTTTATATGGGACTGCACAACTCTGGGTTGCCAGCACCTTTTCAAACAGTACTGTTTGTATACTGCAAGGGTACAACAACATTTCAGACTCTGTGACACAGACACACTCTGGGTTTTAGACCTTTATTAATGACATTACATAGTTTTCCACAGGCTCACTCCTTTATTTGTTTTAACGGTGTATATGGCAGACATGTTCAAGACATATAATACCTTTATTAATAGGTTAGAACAATCTTTTTTCAGGATCACTCACTTATTTTATATAACAGTGCCTGCAGAGATATTATTCCAGACATATGCTACCTTTCTTAATGGGTTTCTACACTCTTGTTCTGCCTCTCTGACGGTTTTATCTGACAGTACATGCAGAGGACTTATTCAGGTAATTTTATGGCTGTATTATTGGACTACCACACTTTCTTTCATGCTCTCTCCCATATTTTATATAACAATACATGCAGAATAATCACTAACCTGCCTGGTGGTGCAGCCTTAGCAGCCTATCAGCATAGGCATGCTGATTCGTAGCACGGTCACCTGCAGCTGCAACGTAAATGAAGGGATATTGAGACATACCTATCTGTTATACATACTCCATTATTAATTCTTACATGCTGCATTCCATGGCTACATACTCAGTTGTGGGGCATCCCGCATCCCACGGGCCTCCTGTATCCATTGTTTCAGGCGGTCCTGGTTTCGTCTCTTTAGGTCTGCATGGTGGTGACAGACCTGCTCACCAGTCCAAGGAATGCCTGTGGCACTAGTGAGGTCATGAGCTAACTGGTTCCAAGCCTCTGTCTTGTACTCCGTCCCTTGGAACTGGCCCTGCAGGAATCTTGACTTGTGATGGTGGGCAAGGAGCCAAACCATGTATTTGGACTCCTCGATGCACCAACGTTGCGCTCAGAAGCGTGTTCCCTCTCTGACACCAGACATTCTAACTGCAGATGTGAGCTACAATCAGTTATGGCATGTATTCCCGCCTGTGGGGCTTAAATATGCCGCATTTCCCGCACTTTTCTGTGATTGGCCAATTTGTAAAATTCTCGGCTGACTGCAGACCTGCTTAGTAAGGGTTAAACTACCATTCCTACGTATATGACTGTTAATAGTGGCTGTTTCCCTTATGTTGCCATTGCTTAGTGGTTCTGTACTTTGCTTCTGATGCACAGAGTCCTGGGTCTGAATCTTGTCATTCATTTTATTTTCATACTATCCTGACAGGCTAGGGGGTGTGGCTGCATTTAAGCAACTTTTCTTTATGTTGCTCCTCGGTGCCCTACAGTGCCCTGGTTGGCGTGGTGCGCACGTCCGCGCAAACAGATTGCGCTGGGTAAAGCGCCATTGAACTATGGACAACTCTACTGCACTGGGTAAAGTGCCATGAAACAATGGGCACTCTATTGTGCTAGGTAAAGCATTATTCAACTACAGGCAACTCTATTGCGCTGGGTGAAGCGCTGCTTAACTGCAGGCTATTTTATATCAGGATCCTTTAAAATATTTATTTTGTTCACTGATACATTGGCCGTTTCACTGCTTTTTGGTAATGTTTAAACATATTTGTCAGGTATTATTTCATATACTGATTTCAAAAATAAATACAAAGGGGAGTGGTGGGACTCGAACCGTGAATGCCTCTTCTTTGTGTGAATGCTCGACCATTACGCTATTGCTATTTGGTGTGATTTGCATTAACATTCTTTCTTATGCTCTTCTATGTCAGAATTGCTAACTCTAGATAAGCAATGGGCACACCCGCGCACACACGCGCAAATACGGGCAGCTATTTTGGGGATTTAAAAAAAATATATTTAACGTTTTTGCATTTTAGAACTGTGATAGGGGTTTACAATGTCAGGGAGTGTGGTGTTGGGTGTAGGGACATTTGAGCGGACTCACTCTTGTGTGTGTGCTTTGTTTTGTTTTAAAACACTTGCAGGGGCGTGGACATTTAGACTGCTCGGCAGTCGGACACGACCCCTGCTTTCTTACAATATCCGTGTAAGACTTACGGTTGAGTCAGTGTGCCCTCATGCATATTCATTGCACGCTGACATCAAACCATTCAACTGCAGCCTCCGAGTAAGACTTATTAAGTCTTACACGGAGGATTAGTGAATCCGGGGGTATATATATATATATATATATATATATATATATATATAAATATATATATATATATATATATATATATATATATATATATATATATATATATGCATACATCAGCATGGAATGAGATGGTTGACATCCCCAACTGGTTTGTTATGGATGGTCTACATCTCTTTCCACATGGCTTCCGTATATTGCCTAAGGTTTTTTTCTTTACCCCTAGTGCCTTTCTTAGACAAGGTCAGTCTCTTCAAATTGCACACACAGCAAACTACAATTTAAATAATATAAAAGTAGCTATGTTCAGTGCTAGAAAACAAAGCAAAATGTTTCACCCCTTGCAGGCATTTCTAGCCTTGAAAACATTGATCTATGCATAGTTAGTGAAACATGGCTTTGGAAGAGTGAAAGCACCTCCACAGTGCAGGGTGTAAATACCTAGCAATCTTTCAGACTCCACAGCTAATTCGATATTGTAGCTGCTAGGGACTATCTGTGTTTCTAAGAATACATTTCACCTCCAAGCTTATAATGCAGGACAGTGACATGGAACTCCTCCACATTCTTCAAACAATACCTCATAGTATCAACCAGTAATGGTGTCAACATCTCTCTTAATTCTTTAACATACAAAGATGCATTTTACCTAATCTTTCTGTTGTACCCATGTTTGGTATTTGTAACAGATTAAGCCTAGTATTTCACCAATTCATTTACAGTCACCTTCTATAGCTGTCTAGGATGCCTTGTTGTGCTTTCCATTTGTTCCTATTCCTAAATTTTCTGCTAGGAACAGATGTTTTTCTGTAGGTCATATAACAGAACAGAACACTATTTTCCTGTGTGACTTCAACAATACCTGCATTAACTGGGGAACCTGCATCACCACAACAAGTATGGACAGAGATTCCTGAATATCATTAATGCCATCTTCTTTTGCCAACTAGTCCAAATCCCAATGAGGGGCTGTAAAACATTAGATCTGGTTCTCACATATTTAGCCTTCTCAGGGCCCGGATTTATCATATCACTGGTGATATCTAACCATAATGCAATAGAATTTACTCTAGGTGTGAGATCTGAGTTAGTTAAAAAAGACTGTCAATCTTCAGAGACTATTCTAAGGAAATTTGCTCCAGCTAACTGGTAACCTGATGAAACTGAAACTCACTACTCACCTTAATGACCATTCTTCAAAACCTGCAATTTTCACAGGTAAACTCTATGTCCCCTCAAAGCTAATATTGGGATCTGTCTCCCCATAAGACATAAATATTATGCCAGATTTAAGAACAAACCTATTTGGTGGAACCCCAGTTTTAATAAATTATATGATAGGAGAAAGAAATTCCTAATATGTAAAAGCAAGCTTAATCATCATCAACTAAGGAGGAGCTCAAATTCATTAGCAAAATCCTAGAAACATAATCAAAACCTCTAAAATTAAGTAAGAATTGCAAACTGACTCCCATGCTAAGGTTAACCACAAAACTTTCTACAGATATGTCAGTGACCTAAGAAATAAAAAACAACACTGCTCTAAGCTAATACATAATAACTTTATATTCTCATCCACTGCTATCATTGCCAAAATATTAGCGGACAAATTAATCTCAAAATGTATCCCCCATCTCCTACAGATTGCTCACAGCATATTAGAATGCCTGTGCTATCCCCCACTAGTTACCCCTAAACAAATTAAGTGCTCTCTCTCCAAGAATGGAAACTCTAGCTCCATGGACTCTGACAATGGTTGTTTTCTTGTCAATACCAAGCACTACCTGCTGACTCATTATTATACTTATTCAATCCCAGCCTCACCACTACATTTCTACCAGAAGTGTATAGAATTGCTGTAGTCATCACATTTCACAAAGAAGGATCCATTACTGACCTGGACAACTAAAGACTTATCAGCCTCACTGGCATTATTTGTAAGAAGATGTATCTCTTTGTTATAGACCTCATAAACAAAGACATAGATAGTCTCAAAAGCCTGGATCCAGACCAATTTAGGTTTGTTAAAGGTAGAGTAGAGCCTTCCTGTTGAATGTTGTGGACTTTCCGAACAAGTTGCTAAGGCATTAGATTTAGGTAAATAAATTCACATGGCAGAACTGGATTTGGCCAAAGGCTTCAATACCATTCCATACTCAGATATCATTAATAAACAAATCCAGTTAAATGTAAGTCCTTAAGTTACCCACTGGGGAGAAAACTGGCTCACTGGCAAAACCCAGTCTGTTAGTGTTGCAGGCAAATACTTAACTAAAGGAGTGACTACCAGCATCATTCCCCAGGAATCAGTGCTGTGACCACTCGTCTTTGGTATGTACTTCTCTAATATTAAAGCAGGAAACAAAGTAACACAGATGATTAACTTTGCTAATGACTGCAAACACAGAGCTATTAATAGGTTCATAGGTTCATAGGTAGGTATTAGGCTATCAGCCCCAGGGCCTACGTAAGCCTAGCCAGCAAGGTACCATAGCTTACGCCACCCAAGAAAGTTATTTTCCTTTGCCACTGTCCAGCAGAGACACAGAAGTGATCCCTGGGATGTATTTCCTATTTCCCATCCACTCATCAAGATTTGTCTTGAAGAGTGCTAATGAAGAACTTTGCTTGACATAGATGGGTAGTTTGTTCCAGAATATAGGAAGTCTCTGGGACAGGAATCTATCCCTCCAGCGTGTCCTGTTTATTGTGGTGACAAGGTTTAGGTCCCTAGAGCGTGTAGCTCGGAGGGATTGGGATTTCTTTAGGTGTAGCATGTCCAGCAGTTCTGGGTTTGACATAGCTTTATATGTTAGGCAGAGATCACCTCGGAGTAGGCGATATGCTATGGAGTAAAGCTGGAGTTTTTTGAGGCGGTCAGTGTAGGGCATTTGTTTGAAGCCAGTAATCCTCTTTGTGAGGCACTTCTGTGGCCTTTCCAGCTGCTGCAGAGATCTTGTGAGGTACATTCCAAAAGGGGCATTGTACTCTATAATGGGTCTAATGAGTGATGAGTAGAGGGGAACAATGACCTCTTTTTTCCTGGATGAGAACCCTTTTATGATGAGGTGTGCCACGTAGAAGGACTTCCTGACTACTGTGGTGATGTGACTATCAAAGAAGAGGTACTGTCAACCTGGGTCCCAAGGTCTCTTATCATGCATTCAGTGTTAAGTAGATTGCTGCCTATGTGGTATTTCATGGGTACAGAGTTTTTACCAAAGGGGATGACACTGCACTTTTTGGCACTGAGCTTGAGGCCATGGCTCTGACACCAGGCATCTGTCTCAGTGAGGCCCTTCTGTAGGATGTCCACATCATTTGGGGACTTGACTATGGCTCCTAGTTTGCAGTCATCTGTGAACTTTGTCAGCCAGAGGTCTTCTGTGTTAGCCCGTACTTCAGAGAAGTAGATACCAAACAGGAGAGGTCCCAGGACAGAACCCTGTGGCACTCCACTTGTCACTGCTTTGAGGTCAGATTTGGAGTCTTTAACTTTTACAGAGTGGGTTCTGTCAGTGATCCAGTTAGCAACCCATCTTGTGACATAGGAATTTATACCTAGTTTAGTGAGTTTAGCTATAATTCCAGAATGAGGGATGGTGTCGAAAGCCTTGGCGAGGTCAAGATAGGCTGTGTGAACCACCTTACCCTCATCCACGGCTTTGGTGACTGCCTCAAAGAAGTCAATCAGGTTCAGGAGGCATGATCTGCTTTTCACAATCCTGAACTGGGTGGGATCCAGAGTTTAAAGGTTAACAATATCTTTGTTTATGAGTTCCATGATGATACGTTCCATGGCCTTGCAGACCAGGCTCGTCAGGCTAATAGGTCTATAGTTCTCGGGATCAGTGGTGGCTCCCCCTGTGTGGAGTGGGATAACTGCTGCTGTGCGCCATTCAGTGGACAAAAAGCCTGATGCGAGGCTATTACTGAACATGGTTCTTAAGTGGGGAGTCAGTTCATTCTGAAGCTCATGTAAAACGCAGCCTGGGGTGTTGTCCAGTCCATGGATGCTGTGTTTTTGGCTTTAGAGAGTGCAGCTTTTACCTGCATAGTTGTGATTACAGGGACTCTGCATTCTTCCTGTATAGATATGGGCCCTTTAGGGGGTGAGAGGTGGGTAAAGTTAGCACTGAACCAATCTGCCAGGATGTTGGCAATATCAGTTGGTTTTGTAATTTTCGTGCCTTTGTGCTGTAACTCAGAGCAGATCTGGGTGTTGCCATCTAGATTCTTGACATAGATATATAATGCTTTGCGGTTGTCCTTGGATTTAGTGGTGATTTTGTTTTCACAGCTAGCTTTGGAGGATCTTATAAGGGATCTCAGCTTCTTACTGAGGCTGACCAGGGAGCTCCTCCACTCATGGGATTTTACTCAGTTTTGCAACAGTTTCTTCCTTCTGTTGTACAGTTTGTTTATGGCAGGGGACCACCAGATTGGCTTCCTTTTTTTGGAGAATAGTGTCTTGGTTCTGTTTGGGATAGCATGATCCATGCACTCGTGTAAGTGCTTATAGAGTGCATTTGTGTAGGATTCAGCAGTTGTAACTGTATTGTCCATCTACATGGGTGTCATGAAGTTCAACACTTCTGTCTTAAGAAGCATGAAGTTGGCTTTGGAGAAATGTTTTACTGTGGTTTCCTTAATGGGGGGTGGGGGCAGGATGTGGATATCAATGGTGATAAGCTTATGGTCGGATCGGACCAATGAGGAGTTGACTTCAGGTGTGGAACACCTGTCACTCATGTTGGTAATGACTAGGTTTAGGATATAACTATACCAATGTGTTTTTAAATGAGTGTTGCACAGTTTTACTGATTTTTTGATGGTGTGGTTTCTTAATTAATTAATTGATTGTGCATTCTACAATTGTATAAAACTTGGGTGTAACACACTCATTTTATCTGATGAAGTCTTACAAGTGGGTAGGACGAAAAGTGCTTTATTTCATTAAAACTTCTCATTACTGGTTGTACCTGTGCCTTTCTGTGGTCTTTCTTCATCTGGTTTGTTATTTGCTTGTAGTTCTAGTTTGTTATTTCATTATGGCCACAGAAAGCCATTTGTCTCCAGTATCACAAATGGAGAATATTGGTTACCTTACATTGCTCATTGAGCAACTTTCACAACAAGTGGATCATCTCAACACCCGGCTGGATTCAACCTTGGTGAGCTGTCATTCTACCCAATTAGACAGTACTGCAGGACACAGCCAACTTATTGATAGGGCTGGGAGTGCTACCTGGTTGGTAGCCGCAACACAGCCGGCTCAACCAGGACTTGTACACGGTCAAACTCAGAATGTGAATGAGCCGGTCTTAATGATGGTCAAACTCAGAATGTGAATGAGCCGGTACAATCCTTACAGTCAAAGATGAGGACAAGTTTACAACTACCAAGTCCTAACAACAGTAATGTCAATTCTAATGACTCTTTACAACCATCACAAGGTACCAGCTCGGGTTCCTCGGGGCTTAATGGGGTTTCTCCTTTTAATCAATGGCTGTCAGAGCTTGTTTTGCTATTTACTGAGCAAGCACACAACTTGGAGGAGTGCTCAGCTGGAGGAATAACCAATATTTCATCATGACTGCAGAACTTGGACAAAACTTTATTGAAATATAAAAAAACTTCAACTTGAGATAACATATGTTCACCAATGCATTAGCGTGGAGATTGTCCCGAAGGGTTTAAGAACTTGCAAATATCCGACAGGTTTAGTTGCTGGTTCACATTTTCACAAAGATCTCATGACATTATTTAACAAGCAAGGTTTAGAATGCTAAACCTTATGTGCAAGCATTACCAATTGACTGCCGATCAGCTTATACAAGAGGCTTCAAATATGGATAACACTATAAAGGGGCATTTTGACGTTAGTCGCTATGAATTCGATTACAATAGAACTTTTTCCAGTATTGATCAACATTAAAATAAATTGAAGGAAGTGAAAAACAAAAAACTGTGCCGGGACTGCCTCGCATACAATGGGGGCGGAGCTTACCCCCAACCTCCACTGTCACAGACTAACCAAGTCCCATTCTCGTGGAATGAGACTACAGTGATGGATCCTCACAACAACTCCACTCATGGTTCAACAGGAGGTGAGCATCAATCAGAAAACACTACTAGACCATCCAATTTGAGGGTAGAAGCACAAAATAATCAAAGGGAAACAACCCATTTTCCTACAGCAAATGAACTTTCAACTTGAATTTTTCAGAACCAGCCTCGGATTATAACCTGAGGTCAAAAGGATGTCAGTCCTTTCCCAACTTTCAGAACAACAACAGGAATAGGAACAACAAATGGAGGAGGTGAATATACTGACATCTGACTCTCTTTTAAAAGGCATTATTTTAAATGCAGGTAATGATTTTAAAATCTTTAACTACTCAGATACCAACATTGATGTGTCTCTTGTTGAACTTTTAGCGAAAGGAAATACATTTGTGCCCTCTTGTAGGGCAAACTTAGCTAAATCTCTCATAGACTTTAAAATCTATGTGTGGAAACTTAATTTGACTTTCTTATTTGCTGAGAAGAATAACGTACAAAGTAATACCTTGCATGTGCCTAGTACATTTTGTCCACCAACACATCCTTCATTGTTATTGTTTAAGCAAATGTGTGAGTTGGACATAAGACACTGTTTAACATCTTGTAAGAGTAATATAAATTTGACTATGAATGTTAGTAAGGAACATCATCAATTATTAGACTTACTTCAGTATGCACCTGTATGTGTTATGTCACCAGACAAAGGTGGTGGCCTTGCATTTATGAACATGGAAGACTATGTGCTTAAAATGCTTGAAATCTTGGATAGTCCTACTTACCAAGAAGTATCTAAAAATGAACTTAATCAAGCAATAAATAAAGTTAAGTTACACTTGAATGACGTTCATGGAAGCACATATTTCTCTTGTTTTGTTTAATTATTTGAGCATGCCAGCACCCAGGATCCCAATTCTATTCAGGATCCCTAAAATCCACAAAAATGTAAACAATCCCCCAATGAGACCTTTAGTGGATGCGAGGGATAGTTTAACATATCCCTGGGCAATATGGGTTGACCAAGTTCTTAAAACATATGAGGTAAAAGAAAAATACATTTTTAAGGACTCATGGTAATTTTTGGCACAAATTAATAATCTAGAATTCAAAGAACATTTGAATTTTTTAACCATTGACGTAAAAGATCTTTATTCATCAATACCTCATGTTGAAGGGATTGAATGGATCAGCTCTTTGCTACTTCTAAAGGGTGCCCCACTCAATGAAGTCGCACTTGTAGAAGAGATATAACAAGCAAATGTCCTGGAATCCAACAATATAACAGAAAAACCACAGTGGTAAGCAAAAAAACTCAGAAACTGGATTCAGCACAGCGAAACTCTTTATTTAAAAAACAATACAACAGGTTTGGCGTTTTCATTTCATCAAAATAAAATGACTTCACATGAACACATAAAATAAAAAATATATACTATATACTTGATATTTAATTAAAAACCCAAAAAGTATAAAAATTAATGTTATTCAATTAAGTATAAAACATAATAAAGGGAATAAAGCAACTTGTCCATTTTTACCATATGCAGTTCGTTTAAATATCAAATGAAAATCAAACTAAGTTATTACTAAATACTTTAACCCTCTAATGTATGTGCAAAAACATTAATTTTGTATAGTAAAAAAAAATAGCCTTAAAACAAACAAAAACTTGTGTTAATCTCTCATACTGTCTTTGTCTCTAAACACTAGTTCTTTGTACTACTACACTACTGATATATATATATGTATGTACATACATAAATGTATCACAGGTGCAGTGTATTTACATGGTATAAAAGTAATATTAACAATTAATATGTCTTATATTAATTATAAGTATTGTTATGAATGTAAACAATAATTAAACAATGTGTTTACATGGTATAAAAATAATATGAACAATACATATATTTTGGGCATTGTAATTTTTGTAAATACATATTTGAGACACCTTGTTGTTAAACAATAAACAACAAGACAAGAAGCAGGGTCAAATGTCGTCATATTGTTGTCAGCATAATATATTATTATGCATATGTGAATATGATGTATGTTTTTTTCATTAGGGGCTGATGATCGTGTTTTAAGAACAGATATATGACCATATGTATTTGTATTAGAAAATTGATATTAACAATGCCTTGTCCGTCATTTGGGTAACAACCCACAATGTAATGGTTTCAAGTTTGGCATACTGGAGGTGATATTCCCAAACTCAAAAGGGGGAGAGGGGAAATATAAAAGAGAGTGGGAGCAGAGGATTTTAGATGAGAAGATTAGACTTGATGCGGACTGACCTCGGGGATCCTAAATGAATCCCAATTAAAGGTCTACTATTACTAGTTTGTTTGTGTTTATATTCACAAGAATATTCACAACCAAGATAAAAAATATAGTATGAGAGATTAACACAATGTGAAGTTTTTGAGTGTTTTAAGGCTATTTTACATATACAAAAAATATATTTTTGCACATACATGTGAGGGGTTAAAAGTATTTAGTAATAACTTAGTTTGATTTTCATTTGATATTTTAAAACTGCAATATGGTAAAAAAAAATGGACTTGCTTTATGAGGATATTTTATTATCCTTTTAAGATGTTGTATACTAAATGAATAACAAGTTTTATGGTTTTTTTTTAAATATAAATATCAAGTATATATGTATTGTTTTTTTTTCTCATGTGTGTTATCATTTCTTATAGCCTTTTTTTTCTAAGTAAAAACCTGTTAAATAAAGCTTAATTAAGCTGAGACTCTAGACTGTATACCACTTGTAGAAGAGATGTTGGATATTATTTTGTTCAACAATTATATCACTTTCAATAGTAAGTTCTTCTTACAAAAGATTGGCATAGCTATGGGCTCTCCATGTGGTGCCAGCTACACCAATCTTGTTATGGCTTATTGGGAACACAGATTTATATTTAACAAACCAGATATCTGTGACAAAATGTATTTTTACACATGGTTTCTTAATGATGTTTTTATAATTTTTGATGGTGACAATAAGAAGGCAGGAGACTTAGTGTTATATAGCACTACAGAATTTTCATCATTCACATATTCTTTTGACACCTGTAGGGTGGCCTATTTGGATGTAGATCTTACTAAGGATTTGATAAATAAATGTTACTTGGCTAAAATTTATAGAAAGCCAACATATTCAAATTTCTTTCTGCATTTTAGTAGTAGCCACCCTTGAAATCAGAAGAAATCTGTAGTTAAAGGACAGCTCGTAAGGGCTGCCCTTATGGTGTCACAGGATACTGATTTTCTTGAAGAATGTCATACCTTGCAAGAAATGTTTCTGAAGAGGGGTTACATGAGTTCACTTATTTGTACTTTACAGAAGGAAGTCAAGAATAAAAGAAAAAAATGTTTTATAAACCAATTTTGAGTGTTGTATCAAACAGGAATGTAACACCATTGTTTACATCACATAGGGTCACCACCCATATGGTCAGTATGATTACCCCCTTTAGTAGTGATGCCAGTGAAATTTGGTCTATCTTGAGGAAAAATTGGGAAGTTGTCAGGAGAGATCCTGACTTTGTTGGTAGATTCCAAAACTCCCCCCAAATCATATACAAGAGGGGTTTAAACCTAAAAAATATTCTGGAAACAAAGAAATTAGCAACCAATTTAAGGAGTGGTACGATGAGATGTTATATGTGCAATTTTTGTCAATATATGGATACAGAGAGGGATTTTTCTGTCAGGAATGCCATTTATAAAACTAAATTTAATTTTAACTGCCAGACAAAATCTGTTGTTTATATGGCACAATGCCAAAAATGTGATGCGTTCTACATTGGTAAAACCAATCATAAATTAAAAGAACATGTGTATGAGCATGTATACCACATGAGGAATCATAACACAGAGAATGCTCTGGCAAAACACATCCTGGCAAATCCTGACCACAATTTTAAGTTTAGGGCTATAGATTCAGTGATAAGTGATGGACGGGGTGGCCCAGATTCATTATTGCTGGAGAGCCTAGAATTGTTTTGGCAACTCCGGACAGGAGCTTATTTTTACCCAGGACTTAATGAAGTGTATTCATTATTATGTATATTAAAATTAAGAAGTTTAAAAAGATAAAAAGATGAAATATTGTACATTAATAGGTGAGCATACTGGGCGGCCACGGTGGTGCAGTGGTTAGCATTGCCGCCTCACAGCAAGAGGGTTCGGTTCTCGGTCGGGTGGGGGGGGCCTGCTCTGTGCAGAGTCTGCATCCCTGTCCCTGTGGGTTTCCTCCGGGGTCCCGGTTTCCTCCTTTCCTCCCCTCCATGCTGTAGGTGGATGATTGGACACTCTGGCTTCTAAGGTGGGCCTGGGTGTGTGCCTGTGTGTGTCTGTGGAAGGTTGGGCAATTTGGCCTGCAAGTAAAACTGTAAAACAATCAAAAATCAAGCAATCAATCACACAAGCGGTGATCCGCTAACCGGTGACCGAAGAAAAGAAGAAGAAGAAGAAGAAGTAGGTGAGCATACTTATTTTATTTACATATATTATGATATTTTATACATATATATGCTTTTTATTCATTAGAGATGTGGTTTGATGATATATGTTTGTACACATCATTTGTTCATATATTTTATATATTTTTGTAAGGAAATAGTAATTGATGATTTTTTTATGTAAATTGTATATTTATGAACGAGGTCATTGTGACCATATACAGGGTAGAGTGGAATGATTTTTTAAATGAGTGTTACACAGTTTTATTGATTTATTGATGGTGTGATTGCTTAATTAATTAATTGAATGTGCATTCTACAATTGTATAAAAACTTAAGTGTAACACACTCATTTTATTTGAAAAAGTCCTATCAGTGGGTAGGAAGAAAAGCGCTTTATTTCATTATAACTTCTTGTTGCTGGTTGCACCTGTGCCTTTCTGTGGTCTTTCTTAATCTACTTAAGTGCAACCTGATTGACTGGATAGGCAATCATATGTATACCCCTTCCATGTGGCTCCTCTAGTCCTTATGGAATGGGGCCAAAACTAGGTCAGGGTCAGGTACCAATTCATGTCTTGCTAAATGGATGGGATCATTGGTTAGGCAACAAATGGTCCAGTGGATCAAAACCCTGGTATCTGGACCCTATGATCCTATGGACATTAGATGTAGAGTAAAGGGTACTTATCCAGTCTGAGAATGAGATGAAGTTAGGACAAATTCTCAGTTATACCTAATTTGTTGTAGTTTTGGATAAAATAGTTTCTAACAGATTTGAGCATCAGTTTATAGAAGGTGATCCTATGTGTAACAGGATATTACAATCAACCTAGCATTTGTCTTACCGTGATTAATGACTAGGTATCTCAAGAGAAATCCTGAATTTATAAAAAGCAGAGCAACTTGTATCCCCGGCTTGATGGTACAAGTTTAATTTGTCCATACAATATCTAAATAGTTTGCTTATATTCAAGCTTACTGATCAGTTTGTAAGGTAGCAAGATTATTCATGTAAATGAGAATAAATAAGTATGCATAGAAAAGTAGTGAACTCAAAAAAAGGAGGAGAGAAAATTGTAAAACAAATTGCAAAGTGATAACTCTAAAAATTGACTGAAATCTATTTGAAGATAACACATAAACAGCTTGTCTAGGAGAAATGACTGGATGACTGAAGTAACACTTGCCAGCTTACCTTATTTTCTATGTGTGTTATTAGTCAGACAAAAAAGAACAAATCAGGCATTGAAAGTCATCACAAAGTATGTTATCCCTATTAGTGAGTTTTTGACAAGTCCATGGATTTCATAAAGAATTAGTGAAGAAGGCAATTCAGTATTTAAAAGGCCATTGGGACATATTTAGGTTCAACAATAATTGTGCCAGTATTAATAAGAGCAGAGGAAATATAACAAGGTTGCTAATGAATGTTAGTGGATGGAACAAGGCAGGCATTGTGGTATTTAAATAGTTTATCAGGGGTTTTATGGATATATTTGCACAGCAAAAGGCAGGATAAAAATTACAGACGGCTACTGTTTGAATTAATTAATCAATATTATCTAGGAAATATGTATTTGCCTTAAATATATTTGGTTTTCAAAGAGTTATAATGTTGTAGAGCTATCCCCTTAATTGTATGATTCTGTACTTCACAATGAGAAACTTCAGGAATGAGCCGCATGCCTGTTTGGTAATACGACTATTATTAATTTGAATTTGGCATGTAATGCTCTTTACATTTTGATTCTGCACTCATATGTAATTATTTCTACTTAAGTGTGCAAGCAGTTTGACAACTGCAAAACTATAAACATAAGCTGATTTACATGCTGTTAGAGAAACAAGATAAAAAAAGTTATAATAAATAAGTAAATATCTGGGACAGTATAATACTGGTGTTGGTGTCTCACAAACCTTGGATCTTCAGTTCTCCATTCAAATTCTCAGCTGGGCTGATTCTTCTGTGGATTTTGCAACCCTCCCCCATACTCCCACAGGTTTCTGATAGGTAGTCTGGTTTCCTTCCACATCTGCAAGAGATATGCTACAAGAGAATTTCCAATCTTCTAAATTGCTTGTCATTGTTTATGGTGCATGTATGTATAACTTCATTCTGGGATAGACTGGCATTGCATCTGATATTAGTTTTTGTGCCTTGTGACCAGTGATTTCCAGGAATCCAAGTTAAACCACTCTACAAAACTTAAAAAGCCAAGCTATATCCATAATATTGTAAATAAATGGATTAAGCATTTTAAATACAGCTTTCTAGTTTAATTCCTATTATTCTAAATTATGTTTCTTGAAAAAATCTGGATATTTAAGATATTGGATACTTGTGGGTTCTACTAGAAGTGCTCAAGTCTCAAGCACTTGAAACTCACTGACTATAAGAGTGGGACTTTGCCATTGTAGACTGGTTAGGCTGCTGTGTGCTCCTGGAACATAAATATGAGTTTGGGCAAACAGCAGCTGCTTCAGCTGAAAACCTTATTCAAGTATGAACAAGGTAAGTGCAGCAGCTGTGTGGAAGGGACCAAGAGGAACATTTTAGGGTTAGGGACGAAGTTGGGGATTTAAGGGTTAGGGAACAGGAGGGAGGGTTATGGTTAAAGAGAGAGAAGGGAGTTTTAGAGTTAGGGAGCAGAAAGGTAATGTTAGATTTAGGGAGTATGAAGGGAGCTGTAGTGCTAGAGACTGATTAGGGAATTTTGGATTTCAAAGGGGCGGTTGGAGTTTTAGGTCTAGGCGGTGATCAGGGACTTTAGGTTCAGGGGTGGGGCTTAGTGTAAGGGAGCAAGGACCCAGGTTGGGGACTGATGGGGGCCTTAGCATTAGGGTTATGGTTCTGATGCAGTTTATAGAGCAGGATGTTGGGAGGGCTATGCAGAAACAGGAGATTAGATTAGTGGGAGTTCAAGCACTTTCTTTTTCTATGAAGTGGTAGTGACCGAGTATGCTATGAGCTACAAGCATATGAGCACCCTGTTGTGGAGCAACATTTATGCATGTGTGCACATGCATGTATCTATGTGTGTGTGTGTGTGTGTGTGTGTGTGTGTGTGTGTGTGTGTGAGAGAGAGAGAGAGAGAGAGAGAGAGAGAGAGAGACTGTGTGCATATGTATTCTGCACATTCAGATTTATTTAGGTGCTTACAATTCTTAAATACTACACAAATACATAACTTGAAGAAACAACACAGAACACCAGGAAAAAGAGAGAAAAAAACCAGTACATGTTGCATATTAAAACATACTGTCAGTCAAATTCTAAATTGTTTATATTTCAAAAAAGATTCAAATCTTAAAATAGTCCGTTCCTATCAAAATAACACCCAAGTGCTAGAAGAATGTGGGGAAATATCTTTAAAATTAAGAAAAAAATCCAGTAGCAGTACAAATGGAGTGAATGCAAATTAAAGTTACATGTCCAAGTACAGCACTGCAGCTTTAACAAAAATAATAAAAGTCATCTAGAAAATAAGTACCTGACAGGTAGGCCATTTCAAATGTGAAGCTTCAGTGGTAGACAGCAGTGATAAATGAATACCAAATGCCATATATAAACCCCATACAGGTCTTAAAAATAAATCCTAACCATATCAGTGAAAACACCCCGAATGAAGTTCAAAGCTTCAAATTTCTGAGCCAAATCTGAAAATAAATGAATAAATAAAGTCAACCTGTTCTTCAATGCTTCAGTGAAAAAAAACATCAGAAGCAAAAACTGTCTCTGGATAAAACTCTAGTCCAGGACTCAACAAGTCAGCAGTTGAGTAAATGCCAAACAGCATAAGCAGCAGCAAATGGCGGTACAGATCATTCTCGAACTGTTCTTTGATTCTAGATGCCACTGAATCAGTGCAAATTTGAATGAATTTCAAAAAGTTACCAGGGATTCTGAATGGACTAACCTGCATTGTTTAAAAAGTATTTGAAGTATTTATATAACTCCAAGTAACCATTAATATGAGAAAGAACTATAAAAAAAAATGTAAATGCATTGTATTTGCTGACAAACAGCTGTCACAATTTTGAACAGAAGTAATCAAAGCACAACCGTGTATTTTACTGTACATTCTAAGTGTGCATGAGAGAGAAAGAGAAAGTGATTAAGAAAGGTAGTGAGCATTATAGAGGTATAGGTAGCACTGGGTCCTTGCTTCACTACTAAATCATGAGTGACTACAACCCAGGAAGTACAATGCTGAAAACAAGTGCCCAAAAATACAAAAGCTTTTATTATTTAGTACTTTATCTCATAATTCTTTTTTACAGTCAGGTGAGCCCCCTGCATCCCCAACATGGAGGCACCCCCACCCATTCTACTGTCACACAAGCACAAAAAATGAAGAAATTCCTCCAAAAAAGAAAAGATTCCAACAGAAAATAGTCATTCCCTGGGATTCATTAAACCCTACATGGAGTGTAGGAATAGTGCAGCAGCTGCTGCATAGAACATGGCCACCGAGCAATTGAGCAAAAGGCTCCCTGGACTTGCACGAATGCTCCTACAGTATTCCTGCACGCACACCACTGCCTAATGCTAATTACCTAATTTGCTGGTGAAAACCATGCAAATGAGGTGAATTAGTGATTCAGCAAGCAGGCAGGTGTTTGTGCAGGAATAGTGTAACCTGCAGAAATGTATTTATTTAGTTACTAGATGAATACATTTCTGCAAATGAGAAAATGGAGGCATAACAGCTTGAAAGAAAGCATGTATTACATTTAGTAGGCATGCCAATAGCCAGTGTTTGCCCTTAGCTAAGCACAGCTAAGGAAGGGGGGAGGTGTCTGTGGCTGTATTGTCTTATTCCATAAAATGCAGAACATGTTTGCATCCAGGGAGGGCCAGTTCTGCTTAAAATACTTTAGTTAAATAGGTGTGCGCGGTGCGCACTGGGCCAAAAAAAAAAAAAAAACCAACAGAAATAGCAGAACTGTTTACAACTGAGCATCGGGTATATGCGACGTGCATCAGGGCTTAAACAGGGAGGAAATGGGAAGGAGAAACAGCAGAAGGAAGGCAATCAAGGAGAACAAGCATAGCTGGCAGGTGGAATGTATCAGAATCAGCCAATTACACAGGCAGCAGCCCAGCACACTACTATAAACTATGCAAACACCTTCCAGTCTGTTTTTTTTCCACATATTCTACACCACTGGTGTACACATTCAGGGGAATTTTAAACTGACAAATCTAGCAAAACATGTTAGGGGCTGCAGTTGCTCTGATCTATCAGTATGTGCTAGAGACTGAGGGTGGTGAGGAGGATAATGTTGACAACCAACTCAGACCAAGGAGGAGAAGAGTGTTCAGACCCAGGGTAACCTACCAGGGGCTACATGATCTGGAGATAGCAGAGTGCTACAGGGTGGACAGCAGCATACTTCAGCAACTTGTTGAGCTGTGCTGGCCTCACCTCAGACCCAGAACCAACAGAGGGGAACCCATCCCAGTGGATACCAAGGTATGTGTAGCCTTAAGAATACTAGTTACAGGTACTTTCCAAAGAACAATATCATGGGGGTCTCACAGGCATCTGCATTCAGGATACTCCACCATTTCCTGGATGCCATGTGACCACATGTCGCTGAGCACATTTACTTCCCCAGCAACCGTGAGGAGATGACCTGCAATATGTGTCGCTTCCACTGTGTAGCAAAAACATGGAGGTACTGGATGCCATAGACTGCACACACATCGACATCAAAGTGCCAGCCAGTGACCAGGGTCTACCTAAACTGCAAGGGATTCCACTCCATCAACTGCCAGGGAATTATCATGAATTTGTGTGCTGGCAGCCCTGGATGCTATCACAACTCCCACATCTGGCATTCCTCACAGCTGTACCGGGTGTTTGCCAGTAGGGACATCTCATATAGCCATCTGGTGGGGGATGCTGGCTATGCACTAGAGCCGTGGATGATGACACCCATCAGAAATACACACACATCCACACAAGAATGCCATAATGAGGCACATGCACAAAACCAGGATCATTATAGAGTGTGTGTTTGGGATGCTCAAGTCACAGTTCCACTGCCTTGACATATCTGGTGGAGCCTTGCAGTACTCTCCAGCCACATGTGCACACATATTCATGGTATGTGCCATGCTACATTATATGATCCTGCGGATACAGCTGCGGCAGGAACAAAATGGGGAGAGGCCACACAGCCGCCCACCCCCCCACCATTACCAAGGTCTCCACAGGCACAGAGGGACTTGGAGGAGGAACATCCTTATCCTGCCCCTGTAGGCAGACGGAGGCATGCCCAGTATGCCCTGGCCTTGGCAAAGAGGCAATGCATAGCACATATACAGACACTGTAGGGCCCGAGGGACTGATCTCTCTCTCTCTGACTCACACACACAGTAAAATGGATGCCAAATATCACATCACCTATACCTGACTATGTATAGGCAGTGTACTGTGTGCATCCGACATAGTCTGCCCTCAAGCACCATCCTCACAACAGCCTCAGGCATAAGGTAAGTCAGTCTCCTTAACAAAATAAAGGACAGTGGCACAGGAAAATAACTTTCTTGGGTGGCGTAAGCTATGGAACCTTGCTGGCTAGGCTTACGTAGGCCCTTTGGCTGATAGCCTAGTACCTACCTATGAACCTATGAATGAAGTGGAATGTTCTGATAGCATATCTATGGTATTGATTCAAGCATGCAGGGGAATGGGGTGGCTTACTGGGATAGCAGCAGACAACCAACAGCTCTGTGAGACAGCAGGAAGTATATCCCCACTACTAGCCTACCCACACAATGCAGTACCACCCTAGTTGACAAATACCACTGCAGTATATGTGGTGATCCAAATAACTGGGGGGGGGGTCATAGTTCACATGCATGGATGTCAAAGTGGGGGTCCCATACCCACCCCCAGCCTCACCCAGCAGATCAGCTGTAGAAAACCATACAGAAATGTCTGGCAAAGGCCCCCACATGGCGACATCCATGAAATCCCCACCTACAGACTTTTTTACAGTGATATCACAGCAGGTCTGGCAGTGGCAGTATGGCTTTGAAAGGTAAGAAGTCTCAAACTACAAATGTTTATGCCAGAACAATCTGACCTGTAGTTGATACTGTTATGCCTGCAGTCTCAAAGATACTATGCTAAATGGCACCAAAATATTAAGCAAATATCAGCACAGTCTGTTCAAATGTGTATTGTGTACAGATGTGCCCCCCCCCACCATAGTCAAATAGAAATGCAGTAACATGTCCCTAGCCTTAAGCAGCATCCAGCCATCAGCTAGAATGATGGCTCAACACAAACAGAAAGCAGTTGTCTGTAAAACCCACAGTCAACGTACTGGTAACATCCTAGGGTTGTCCACTGCCAGCAGCCTGGGAACATATGATCATCAGAATGCACTGCCTTGCTACAGATGACCTGCATCTTTCACACCTGGCCTACAGGCCTGTGGCAAATGCCCATCCTTCACCCACAGTGCCCTGTTAGGGAGTGTCAAGGGGTCCATAACACCAAAATAACTCAGTCTACAAAATTCAAAGAAAGATCATGCTGCTAACTGATAGGAGAAACCCTGCCAGTGTCTGAGACCCAAAAATCTGGACAACGCCATGAATAATGGGGTGAAAAACATCCAAAGAGAAGGACAACTTTGTAATACTGCTCTAATAATGTTATAAAGTTTATGGAATGATTGTAGTAGCATGGAATGTCTGATAGGTACAGAGTTTGAAACTGGAAAGTCAACTGTCAGTAATATCTGACTTCAACCCTGAGTGACTTGCAAAACACTTTTCCTGGAAAACCACACTTGTTTGGTTAACCAACAAGATATTTGAGTCATGGATGTGGACATTCTGTGAAACTCTGTACAGTCGACAGGCAGGGCTAGGAGTCTTAACATGGGAATACATTCATTGCAGGCAGCCCTAACCCTGGATGATGATGACATGTCTGCACCCACAAAACCCTGGCCCACAGCCATTGGGAGTAACACACCCTTCCCTGATCCCTCATCCTATGCAACATCCTGACCCCAAAATGTGGCCATTCAAGCAAAATGAGGTGGGTCATACATATATGTAAAACAAGCACACACCTCTAGGCTGGTCAAACAGTCTGACACACACAAGATCCTCCAAGTGCAGTCAACCATTGAGAAGACCCCATATGCAAAGTACAGGTAGGTATAGGCAAACATCTCTGACCCAAGACCCCCCCCCCACACACACACACATCTCATCCCCTACAGATCTATCTGAAGTCTGCCTGTCACCCTGGTCCAGTCTGACTTATATTACCCAACCATGGACTGGAAATCGGACCAGGCCAGAGCAGAAATGCACAGAGATTCCACCATTGTAAGATATCACCAAGGTGCTGGACCATTTCCATAGCACCAGCTGTTAATAGCTTATAGGCACACCTCTCAACAAGCTGGATTGTGCAAGAATGAATAGCATTTGGCCCATAATCCTGGTGTGTGCATCATCCATCCTGTATTCCTCTGGTAAATCACTGTGATGATCTGAGAAGGTATGTCACGAGGTACTGAAACAATACATGACAGTGGTAAATGGCATATATGTCAGATGTCTGCTAAAACAAGCCTTATAACCCTAACAACCCATACATTACTGAGAGAAATAGTCACAATCACTGTATGGCCCATTGTCACCCCATTTTGATAGGCTATCTCCAGATATCCTGCAACAACAGGTTGAGAGATATGGCTATAGCACAAAACAAACTGGACTGGAGTACAACATTCCCTGGAATGGAGTCCTACATGTAGTATAGAAAGTCACACTGGGCATGCTCATACACTTAGAGAAATGTCAGTAGGATCTTGGAATTTATTAATTAATGAATTTATTTATTTATTTACATTTGTTGACTGGGAGTGTCCGACTGGACGTAGGTCCATTTTCAGCGGAGGCCCGGGGAGGAAAGCTCCACAGTTAAAATAAGCAGACAGTAGTTACATTAGATTACATAACAGTTAACAATTTACCATAGCAATTAATTATAAACATATTTACAGATGAAGAACATAGTACATCAGTAGACAACTAGAATCTTTATCTGCGAAGTACATAACAGACATTAACAAATGTTACAATAAGAACTTCCTGCTGTATAATAAGTACTAGGTTTATGAGCATCTGAGCTTGCTATAATCAAGGTAGTTAGTGGGGTGGAAAGAAAGGTAGTGGTTGGATGGGGTGGGTGATATGAGAGTGGGAGCTGCAAGGGCATAGCCAGCATGTTTGTAGGTGCGCTTATAGTAAAGTTTTGAAGTGGGTGCATGATGGTGCAGAGGTAATTGTGGGTGGGAGGGAGTTGCATAATTTGGCTATGGCACAAGAGAATAGTGCTTCACCAGCAGAGTTATTCACTTTAGTGATCTGTAAGTGATTTTTGTTGCTGGATTTTAGTGGTCTGGTGATGTGATAGGGTTGGAGTAGATTCTGGAGGGAATGGGACATTTAGTGGATGGTTTACTAGTTTGTGGGCGAGTGAGAGTTGATATCATTGAAGGAGTTGAGGGAGTTCAAGCCAGCCCAGTTCAGCAAGTGAGATACAGTGGTGACTACGGCAGGATGCTCCTGTGGCGAATTTGGCAATTTTGTTGTAGCAGGTCTCTAGCTTGTTTAGATCGCATTGCCTTAGGTTGGTATATATTGGAGAGGCATAAAGTAGGGTGGAGATAAGGTAGGAATTTGCTATTGAAATCTTTGCTGCTTTGGTGAGAAATTGCTTATTTCTGTATAACGCTCCTAGTTTTTTGTGGACTTTTTTATGGTCATGGATATGTGAATGTCAAATTTTAGCTTATTGTCTCTTTCCACTCCTAGCAATTTGGTGTGTTCAGTTGGGTATATAATGTTGTCTTTTGCTGTGATGTTAAAGTGAGAGTTGTTTTGAGTATGTTTGGTGGGTTGGAAGATGAGTAGTTTAGTTTTGTTTGGGTTGAGTAATAATTGGGCATCGGATAACCAAGTTTCAACAGAGGAAAAGGCTTCCTATGTGACTCTTTGCAGTTTGGGTAGGGACTGGGCTGAGCAGATGATGGTTGAGACATCTGTGTATTGTATGAGTGTGCCATGTTTGGTGGCAGAGGCTAGATTATTAGTGAAAACAGAGAAGAGTAGGGGGTCCAAGGATGGATCCTTGGGTAACCCCTATGAAGACAGGTGGTTGGGGAGATATGTCATTCTGCCATACAACAGATTGTTGACGGTCAGACAGGTAACTCTGAAACCAGTTAGTAACTGATTGAGAGAAGGATAGGTTACTGAGGACAGAGATGAGTTGTTTGTGTGGGACCATGTCAAATGCTTTAGATAGGTCTAGGAAAGTAGCAGAGGAGAGATAGCCATTGTTTCTATGCTGAAGGATAGTGTTAGTAAAGGAGAGTAAGGCAGTGGTGGTGCTATGTTCTGGTTGGAAACCATGCTGAGTATTGGGAAGGAGGTTGTTAGTAAGGAGGTAGTCTGAGACCTGAGAATGTATGCATCTCTCTAGTATTTTGGAGAGTGGAGAGATAATAGCTATGGGGTGGTAATTGATTAGTTCTGTGGAGGGGCCACGTTTGTGGAAGGGAATTATATGTGATACTTTCCACAGTGTGAGAACGTAACTTTCTGACAGAGATTGGTTAATCAATATGGATACTGTGTAGGCCAGAGCATCAGCTGTGATTTGTAGGTATTCACTTGGGAGGTTGTCTGCTGCTAATTTGGTGGGCTTACGTTTAGTTAAGAGTTTTTTTTTATGTTGGAGGTAGGTACAGGAGAAAAAGAGAAGACAGTGGGTTGATTACTAGTTGAAGGTGTGGGTTGGAGGGGAGGGGGGTTGTGTTGTTTAGCTAGTGATAGAATGGTTTGTATGAAGTGTGTATTGAATGAGGTAACAATATTTTTGGAGGAGTGAGGGATGTTAGGAGGAGGGGTACTAACTTTACCTGGGTGGAGGATGGAGTTTATGGAGGACCAGAATTGTTTGGGGCTGTGTTGGGAGGAGTCCAGGGCAGACTGGTAGTATTGGAATTTGTCCTGTTTTATTAGCTTTTTAACTCTGTTGTGTAGTTCTAGGAATTTCTGTCTAGTTGAGGGGGGTTTGGTTTTGCGCCAATGCTCCCAGGCTTTATCCCTGTTTTTCATTTCTGACTTAGTGGTTTTCTGTAGCCATGGGGAGGGATGTGCTTTCGTTCTGGAAAGTCTTATGGGGGCATGGTAATTAAGGATGCTTAGGAAGGTAGTATTAAAAAATTCAACTCCATCATCAAGACTGAGGTACTTTAGGGGATGCCAGTTACATTCTTTGAGGGATGAGATGAATGTGAGTGGGTTAAAGTTTAGTTTTTTACGTATTTGATGGTAGATGACAGGTTTAGCTTGGTATAGGTATTTTTTGAGAAGGAATGTTGAGGAGTGCTCACTGAGGCTATCTGATAAGCAGCCTGTTATATATGACTGGGGGCTCTTACTGAATAGTATCCAATCCAGTGTAGTGTGCTTGCTGGAGTTTTTATTTATCCTGGTTGGCGACTGGACTAGTTGGGTGAAGCCATGAAGGTTTATATGATGGGTTGGATTGCTGCCAGAACAGGATTGCCAGTCAATATTGAAATCACCTAAAATGATAGTTTCTTGGGGAAGATGGTGGGTAGACCAGCTGAGGAGGTTTTCTAGTGGAGGGATGTTTTGGCCCGGTGGGAAGTAGCGTCCAATTATGTTGATGGTTTTGTTTTGGTTTATTTTGAGGTTGGTATATATTATTTCTTCATTGCCTATTTGTGGAGCTGATGATTTTAAGATCTGGATGTTTAGATGCTGTTTAAATATTATAGCTACACCGCCTCCTTTCTTGTTTAGCCGGTCTACTCTTATTATGCTGTAACCAGTAGGGAGTATTTGCTCTCTGGTAATATGAGGTTTTAGCCAGGTTTCTGTCAGGATGACTATATCTGGGGAGTACAAGTCTATGGTTGCATGGAGTTCATGGACTTTTTTGGATATACTTTTAATATTTAGACTTAGTAGAAGGAAGTCATTTGGCTTTCTATTGACTGTGATATGGGAGAAGTTGTAGTTTCTAGTCTGATTATGAGGACTGGAGTTGGAGATGGTAGGGCCAGGGTTGGGGTGGATGTCTCCACTTAGGGCTAGTTTTGATATGCATGAGGTTATTAGTTTTCTCAGTTTTTGAATGCATTTGTTTATTAGGGAAACTTTATGATCATGCTCTGTGGGTAATAGGTATGGTGGGAGGGTTACTATGTTAAGTTCTAGGGATGCTTTATGTTTGAGTAATATAGTTGGTAAGATATGCGGGGGGTGCATAGGGATGGTTCTTGAGTTGGTGGGAGGGGAGCTGAGTGAAGGTGAGACATGAGTGATGGTGTGAGTAGTAGTACAATGGTAGTGGTTGAGTGGGGGAATGATGGAACTTTGGTAGGATGTAAGATATGCAAGGAGAGTGCATGCAGTGAGCATAGGTAAGGTATGCTTGTACATGTTAGTTGAGGAGGTGTGATAGTAGTGGGAAAATGGAGGAGGTAGTGTTGGGTTAGCGCTGTGGTTGGCTATTGGAGATAGGGGAGGGGTTTGTGAGTGTAATAAAGGTAGGACCACTGGGAGCGGGAGGGAATAAGGGGCAGGGTGGGGAGCGAAGCAGGTAGAGACCCTGTTAGTTGCTCGTATGAGGGGGCTGGAAACAATCAGGTAACAGAGTAAACTGATAAATGAACATATGATAGTGACAAAGGGTGGTTGTAGTTTTAAAAATTGTGCCTGCCACAGGTAATATTTATTAACTTTGGGATTGGCTTAAGGTAATAAACAGGGAAGGGGGAGAGGCAGAACAAGGGTGTGAGCAGGCAGTTCTTTTGTACTGCTGCTAATGGACCAAAGCAAAGACAAGTTTGTGTTTAAGAAACAATCAGAATTGACCAATGACTGCTCTAAAACTGTAAGTCATTTCTTAACCATTTCTCAGGTGGAAAAACAGGATAACCTTGTATCAGTAGGCTACTGTGGTCTCGGTTTAAAATAACAAACACACAGCATTGATCAGTTATGGATACTATTTGCTAACAGAAGGGAATAAGAGAGAAAGTGGAAGATGAGTGAGTGTGTGTGTGTGTGTGGGGGGGGCTGCTTACAAGCCAAAGCACAGTGCTCTACAGGGGAAAATGAATATTGGCTCAAACACGTAGACACATACTCAAAGTTTACTTTAGCTGTTTGCAGACAGTTCAGACCCGGACTGCACTTTTCTTATAAGAATGATAAAGGTGGTACCGCAGTTGAATACTTAAGAGTGCTGTTAGGTTGGAGAGACACTGAGTTCCTCATGGGGCCTGTAGCAGGCCTTCACCACCCAGTGCACTTCCCATTGCCCTACTTTAGCAGTCCTAAAGGTATCTGTCATCATAGAAGTCCCTTTCATCAGGCTTCAAACCTGTAAGCTCTGTGGCATGTGCAATAACTGCATAACACTATAGTATAAATAACTAGTTAGGAAGGAGTTCTAATCTCAGTTCTAGCAAATGTAAAAGTGTGTGTGTGTGTGTGTGTGTGTGTGTGTGTGTGTGTGTGTGTGTGTGTGTGTGTGTGTGTGTGTGTGTGTGTGTGTGTATGTTTACAAGTAAAAGCTTTTGGGTCCAGTCAAATCCAGTACACTTCCCCTTTCCTTACTTTAGCAGTCCTGCAAATATCAGTCACCTTAGAAGTCCCTTTCGTCAGGCCTCAGCCCCATAAACTCTGTGGTGCATGCAATAACTATGTAATACTGTAATACAAATAGCTATTTAGGTAGGAGGTCTAATCCAAGTTCTGGCAAATGTGTGTGCGTGTGTAGGTTACAGTATTTTGTGGCCTGTCTCACCCAGTACATCACCCATTGTCATCATTTGCAAGGCCTAGTGATGTCCCTTGCCTTAGAAGTACCTTTGGACAAGTAGCACCCCATAATCTCTGTGGAGTGTGTGATAAATACATAATGATGTAATAACAATAAATAGATAGGTAGGGGTTCTACTCCCAGTCCTGGCAAATGTGTGTGTGAGAGAAGAGTATCTTGTGTATGTGTTTGTGTGTGAATGACATCCATTGGATGGGCATGGATTTATATTTTATGCCATGGTACACACAGTACACATTCCTAAGTCTATTGTATGAGGTCCGCTGTTCACATCAACTGTAATGATATATGTAGACATTCTGTAGCCCTATAAGCCCTATGCAACAGTATGGAATAGTATGGTGCAAATAACAAGATAGGTTGGTCTGCTAATGTTAGTTGTAGCAAGTGTGTGTGTGTGTGTGTGTGTGTGTGTGTGTGTGTGTGTGTGTGTGTGTGTGTGTGTGTGTGTGTGTGTGTGTGTGTGTGTGTGCACTTGTATGTGACACTATTATGAGTACTCATACACCCAGTACAGCCACCATTGCCATACCTCCACAAGGCCACATGATGTTATTCACCTTAAAGGTACCTTGCAAAACTCATCACACTAGTAGTCCTGTGCCACCTGCAATAACCGCATAACAGTGTGGTACCACAACTTGATGGGTAGGGGTTCCAAACACAACACTGGCAACTGTGATCTTGTGCATGCATATATGTGTGTGTGTGTGTGTGTGTGTGTGTGTGTGTGTGTGTGTGTGTGTGTGTGTGTGTGTGTATGAACAGTATTCTCTGTGAGTTGACACAATATCCTATGGGGTTGAGGCCGTTGGCAATCTGAGTTGTGTTCTACCCACCACACTTACCATTGTCCACTATACTAGAGCTGATGTCAGCCACCATAGACTGAAATACAACCCCTCAGCCCTATAATCTGTAAGGCACATGCAAGAACTGTTACACAGACCTGGGAAATATGCGCAGATACAGCTGCACCCTGACAATGACATGGTTGATGTGTTACTACACTGCCATACCCCTTGTTGTTGATGTCTGTAGGGCAACATCCTTCTGACACACAGACACCTGGAACACAAATAGAATAGAGCATGTGAGAACACATTTGCTTAGTGTTACTAACACCAATAATGCATCATGGCTGAAAAGGTACACACACACACACACTCTGATGTGTAGCCATTACAAATGTCAGGTGAAAGCATCTTACACAGCATTAAATAGCTCTACTGTACTAAAGTCACTCTGTGCATCAGACCCATATAAGCATGTCCCTGCATCAATGGTATGGATGGCATGGATGTGGCAAAGGTATTATTATATGCACGGGGTGTTGTGTGGGTCTGCCAGAAGCCTAGGCTGGGCCACACAGTTGACATCATGTGTGTGTGTTCAGGGGGTGTTCATTAAATGGGCAGTGCAGGGGTGGTGTGTGTGTATGTGTGTGTGTGTGTGTGTGTGTGTGTGTGTGTGTGTGTGTGTGTGTGTGTGTGTGTATGTGTGTGTGTGTGTGTGTGTGTCTATGGAGGTGACTTTTTTGATGGAACGCAGTCACAGCCTGTGTGCGCTTTATACAGGGGTATTTCGGACAGCTGTGGGCTGTACATGGCAGGGTGTACAGTTCACCATCTCTGGCCATGGACATGGGAACTGGGCCTGACGAGGGTATCAACGACACCACCAGGGCTGAGTCCAGATGAAGTACTACTCCCCACTGGTGACTGCTGCCTGCTGGATCCCTGTTTGGACCGGACAGGATTACGTGCCCATGGCCTGCTGCATTGTGGCATGGACAGCACAGCCCCTTCAGTAGTGCTGGTGGTACTGCCAGCATGGGAATGTGATGGTGCATGGCCACATAGACCCTCAGCTGATCGTGGTGCTGCCCTACGCCACATGGCTGCTGGCCATTGTCTGCCAAACACTCAGGCACAGATATTCCATGGTCGAGGAGTGCCAAGGTCTCCCCCACCAACTATCCATGACCCCAGATGGCTGCAGTGAGTTCATATTGCCATGGACACCAGGGATGTGCTCATCCACGACTATCTGTATATGTCTCGTATTTTGTTCATTACATGCCTGTGTCCCCACGACAACATGAAACATGCATCTGGTGACTGCTGCCATGGCATTTGCAATAGGGGCATGATGAGCTGCAATCCTCCTCCAAGCACCCCTACCCACCTGCCTGTGTGTTACCGCACCAGCACTCTGGCTATGGCTAGTGCCTGCACACTCACTTGCCATAGTCACCACAGTAGCCTATTCCATGCCACCAGCCACCAACTGTCCATTATCTGTGGCCACTGGTAATGGGGTATGTGTGGGCATTGTGACTGTGTGTGGGGATGGGGTTGACAATAGTGGGATGCCAACCGATGCCACAGTATCAGCCCCTGACAACCCTACCTGTGCCTCAATATAAGTATCATCATGGTCAGATTCTGCAGAGACACTGACATCAGTATCGGAGCAGGAGGGACTGCAGCCACCATGTCCACCTGTGAGGGAAAAACAACATATGTAAATCACTATTGGCACTATAAGGTTTGCCAGTACTCAGACACACAGACACACACACACACACACACACACACACACACACACACACACACACACACACACACACACACACACATGCACACACACACACACACACACACACACACACACACACACACACACACACACACACACACACACACATGTACACTGCAGACAAGTGCCTCAAAGGCATTACACAGACCTCACATTAGCTGACTGGGAGCATTCATGACACACAGTCAGATAATAACATGCACACTCTGGATGTACCCTCAGCACCATGCAGTGCAGCCCTTTCCAATTACCATTACTACTAATATACACCTCTGGGATATGTGAGTGGTGTTAGTAGGTGATAGCCCTTCACCTAGCAAACACTGCACCCATTTAAATTATTGTTGTTCACCTGTATAGCACTGTGGCGACTCCTACAGAATACACCCCAACTGTACATGGTTTTGCTGAATGTCTACATGTGTGGCTCATATATTCGGTCTGATCCTCGTAAATCCTGTGTTTGTCTGATACATTACTGTGTTGGCCTGTGGACTGGTGCCAATAAGTAATGTCCTAATTGGGGGATACAGACTGCATAACCTGCAGTATATGTATTTTAAAACAAAGCCGGTTACTCAAACAACTTTTCAAGCTTACAGTGGTTATAGTAAGTGTACAGACACCTGTTAGCATGCCAGGTTTTCGTGATATTTCACATGAGACCTCGGAAATCAGGTCATAACATTGCTATCATTTCATATGACTTATGACCTCTGCAATCCAAATGAAGAACATACACATCAGTTGCAGGTAACATCTGATAAATGAAATAGGTGCAATAGGCTGGTTGCATGAGTGTGCACACACTTAAAGTAATACTCTGTTAAAGCAACTTCTAATTTAATCACAGCATGCAGTCCTATTGGGAAGGTGTCTATCAGCATGGCACATCTTGACTTGCCAATGTTTGCACAGGCTCCCTCGCAAAACACCTCCAATTATGTTAGATTGCAAGGGCATCCCCTGTGCACCACCCTCTTCAGGTCACCTGGCATATATCCTATTGGACGTAGGTGTGGGCTCTGACTCAGCCAGTGCAGAACATTGCATGTGTTCTGGTGAATCCATCCTTTTGTTGATATGGGTGCATGGTTTATGCCATTGTTGTGTGGAAAGGTGGAATTCCTCACCATCCATAGCTATGTGGCAGACGCCAGAATGTTTTGGAGCCACAAGGAACCAGTGTTTGGAACTGTTCATAATTTCCTATAACTTGGCTACAGCCCCAGTTCCAACTTGTGAACAGCAACCCCAAAGCAGGACACTGCCATCGCCATGCTTCACCGTGGGGGTGGTGTTGTGGGGATGTGCATTGGTGATTATGTGCCAAACACACCTGTCAGAATTGTGGCCAATGAGTACAACTGTGGTCCCATATTACCATAACACATTTTCCCACTTGCTTTTTGGAGACCAGATGTATTGTTTTCAGACTTTCACCAGGCCTAGATATTGTTTGGTGTGAGTAACTTCTACCATCTTCCAACCCTACCCTATAGGCAGGACATATGGAAACCATGGAAGGTTGTTGTGACATGTAGTACACACCCAGTACTTGCTGGAGATTCCTGCAACTCCTTCACTGTTGCTGTAGGGCTCCTGGCAGCCTCCCTGTCTAGTTTTGGTCTTGTATTCCCATAGACTTTGGTGGGATGTCCACTCCTTTGCAATGTCACTGTAGCCCCATATTTTCACCACCTTTTGATGACTGTCTGCACTGTGTTCTATGGTATGTGCAATGCTGTGGGAATGTTTGGGTACCCTTCTCCAGGCTGATACATCTCAAACATGTGGTCCCTTAGCAGCTTCATCAGCTCTATGTGAACAATGGTTGTTCCTCTAGCAGACAACAGGGTATATGTTAGGATAATCCTGGTAAGACAGCTGACCTTTAGTTGCTGTTAATCAAAGAGTCTTTGTAATTAATGGCTGTTGTGTACCCAATAAGATGTACTGCTATAGTTATACCGAAAGCTACATCAACACAGTACTAGCTTCAGCCTGTGTACACATATGCATCTAGGTTGTTGTACTATTGTTATGTGTCATTATTGTTCCCCTAACAGATTTGTTTGCTTTACAATTAAATTATGCAGGTTATAGGTCACATGAAATGTTTGCAATATTCTGAACGTGTCTATTGTGCTCTCATTTTTGTATATCACATATAGCTGGCACTCTAAAAGGTGTGTGCACCATTTATATGCACTGTATCTCACTACTTTCTACAGTATGACCCTAGTTTTGGGCATTTGTCCCCACATTTTGTTGGTCTTTGTCCAGGTGTCCTGCAATGAAAGGTTGTGAGGTGTGCTACAGATATGTGACATCTCCTGCAAATAGGCCCCTGTCATGACCACCATGATGCAATGCAGTAAGCACCACCACAGTTGAACATGCAGATATTGCCAAATGGCTGGGTGCAATGGTTGTGTGCATGGTCACATGCATTCACTTTAGCATGCCTGAGGTACTGGTGAGCCATAACAGGGAAACCCCATGTTTACTGGGCTCAGGCTGCTGTCCCATGTGCAGACTAGTGGGAACTATGGAGTTGTGAGGGAGAGGTATTGTCAGCAGATTCACATTAGGCATTGGTACAAGATGAACACTACATTTCTGCACAGGTACAGTACACACTATGATATTACACAATTTGCTGTCCTTCACCATAGATATGCACTCATGTGCATTACTACACCCCACCCACTAATCCATTTTGCACTTGCATATGCATCTAGAGACTCTGTAGAAAACAGTTTAAATGCTACCTCATTACATTGATGTGCACTTTAGCCTCCTCACCTGTTGCCTGAGTGCCACCCACCTACACAACTGCTGTTTCCCATCTTTGGGTTTGTGTGGGGGCTACCCCAAGGTTGGCAAGGAGCTCTGCTGTCATCAAAAGTGGGGGCTGTGTGACTGGCCCCCAGTCCCTCACTACAGCAGCAGCCTTTTGCAGGGCATGAAGTATCATGTCAGTTGCTCTATGCCTGACCTGATCATATGTGCATCCATGGTGGCCCTACACATTCACTCTGTGGATGATCTCATCTGACAGGGCAGTCTGCTCCTGCAGATTTTGCCGTCAATGGCCAGAAAGGATGGCATAGTTTAATATTACAGCTTCTGTGATGGCTGCTGTCTATGCATTGGTGTAAGGTGTTTGCCGCTGCATGGCACCTGGAGGACATACACAGAGAATCACATCATATGACCTCAGACATTGCCCATAGTTCTTTATAGAACTAGCACATGCATATGTACTATCATTAGCCACCAATTACAAACACATCATACCCCTGTACCTGGCAGCACTGTATGAACATGCATTGTACCCCTGGTCCTGATGTGTCATGTTACCCCCTATGAGGGCCAGTACATTGTATAAACCACCATTTATCATCCACATTTCTGTAGAGGGATGACAGTGGCCATGTTCCTTGCAGATGGGATGTCAATGGTGCTCAGGCTTTGCTTGCATACAGTGTGTAATGGAGCTGGAAGCATATGGCTGGCTTCATGTAGGATGCAGACAGGAATGTTATCAGGCCCCAAGGTGACTTGCCTTTGTCAACTTTGATTAGGCAGTTTGCACCTGATCCATGATGATGATGAGGGGGGTGAGTGTGCTGTTCATATCCACCTATACTGATGGTGTTCTATGTCACTGCAGACAGACACAGTTTCTATGGTCATAGGTTCTGCTCAGAAATATATCAGTATAGTATGTGTTGTTGAAGCATAATATTGTTTGAACTTCCTATTTTCCATGTTTACATGCCCCCTACTACATTCCATTACAGGCTTGATTGTTTGACATAGCTGTGTTTATTTGTTTTCAGTTCAGTTGATATACTCCATCAGCCTCAGTGTGTGTGTATGTGTGCGTGTGTGTGTGTGTGTGTGTGTGTGTGTGTGTGTGTGTGTGTGTGTGTGTGTGTGTGTGTGTGTGTCACTCTCTCTGTCTCTCTGAGACAGATGTAGGATGTACATCTGTTTTGTATAGGCACCATCTTATCTTTAGTAGGTAATGCTCATGAGTAGCTGATGGCCTGTGCACCACTTGGAGTCCCCCACTTGCTAATTGCATGTGGAACAGCTGTGGCATCACTCCCATACCCAATAGCATGGAAACACACTCCTATAACTGAATATTTCATGTGGGCATTGCCCCTTTTCCTTGCCTGTGAGGTGTACTTCATGGAGGTGTGTGTGACAAACAGCATCACAGAGTGTAGTTGGGAATACCTCTTGCAACAAGCACTGTGGAAACAACACTACAAACTGGGGGAGAATGTTCCAGAGTGTGGAAAAATACTGAAGTCAACATATTTTGTATTCTGTATTTAAAGGGTTAAGCAGAAAAATGTTCACTGCGTGCAAACTGAAATGTTCTGGAAAATGTTGATCACTGAGGAATGCAGGAGTTAATCTTAAACTGCTGATAAAGTTAATGGTGCAAGAATAACTGTGGTACTGGCTGGTAAAAACAAGTAATCAAACTATCAATTTTAATGAAAGTCCTCTGTGCTACGTGTATGTACGTGCAGGAGGGTCTATATAAGGAGAACTTAAAGTACAAGTAGCCAGACTGCTGGCATATTACTATCATGTAGCAGATCTCCATGCATGTAAAATAAAGCTGTTTTACTTGCTTACAAGAACTTGGTGTGATTCTTCCAGAATATGTTAGAAGAGTAAAATCTTCGACATAACTGGCGCGTGCCCTGCACCACGAACAAAGAGAGGCTGAAAACCTGCGCAGGTGGAGAGATCAGGCTCTCCTCGAATGAAAGACCTCCAACTGAAACAGGTTGAAATTAGAGGCCAGTCACTCTTTCCAGATTCAATCCGTGAGGTGGCAGCGAAACAGGGCGGAGGAATCACAAAGGTAAGCAAAAAGAAAAGCTATTTTTGTTGTTTCTGATTGGAATTTTTGTCTAAATTTTAAGGGACTAGTCAAATTTAATTTTCTCAAAGTATAAGGAGTATATGTGAATAGATTCCATATACAAGAGATCTCAGGAACAGGAATAGTTTCTCGTAAGAGAAATGGGAACAGGAACCAGTTGCCAAAGGCGATGACAAAACTGAAGATGAAAAGTTTATGTTTGATTTACACCCAAAGAATGTAAAGTATTTAGATAAATGGAAAAAGATCATGGGCTTAGTGGATGTTTAAATAAGTCAGAATGTCAAAATCTAGTAAGATTACTGCAAACAGGCAGGAAATAAGACAAGGAAGCAAAAGAAGGTAGGGATTCCCCAGGCACAGAAATGGCTGGAGGAAGCAAATAAAAACATAAGGAACAAAATTTGAAAAAGGGTGTGGTAATTCAAGTGAAAAAGATGTGTACTTTGTTCAAAAGGAAGATAATGAAACTTCCATAGTCAGTCGTAGTCACCAGAATCCCTCGGCCCCTCCCATCCAGTATCCAGACCCTGCACAGGTTATTGAGGTGCCGCCCCCACCAGGACCCACCGCAATACCAGGCTTCGTGAGTGTCCCCCACGCCACGTATTATATTACAGAGAGAGCCTGCCAACACTCTTGACTTACGAGGGAAGTATTAGGAGAGAAGGGGACTGGAAAATTAAGGAGAAGGTAGATCAGGAAGGAGAGGAATACCCACTGATAGAAGTGGCAAATCCTCAAGCAGGCAGAAGGCGAGGGTCCTACCATATTGGTCTCCCGAACGTGGACCCGTGATAATAACCGAAAAACGGTAGAAGGGATTCCCCATCCAAAAGTAGATATGCGTAAATTCCGTACAGACGTAGGGGCATGAGAATGAGTTATAGATTAAACGCTGTAGAATTTGAACAAGTAATAAGGCAAATCCTAGGACCTGATTGGCACCTTATTTATGGAACTTGGAACCCCTGCTACCAGAGGAAGGGGGCCTTGCCGTTTAACTCAAGTGTGTAGAACCAGAATAAAGACTCTCCTAGATAAAATAGAAGAACATTGGAAGCCCAAAGCAGATTGGACTTGCATTAATCAATGCGTTCAATCAGATGACGAAACCAGACAATTATCTACATTGTCTCACACAATGTTTTGATGCTCATAGTGGGTTGATTAAGGCAGAAAATCAGGCAAATGACTCGCCCTATGAACAGCAACTGAAAATGCATTCTAAAGGGCTGCAAGACAGCCATTGGTAACTTTATACAAAAGCATATGATCACACACAGGACAAGCGTCTACAGCCCCTTATGGATTATGCTAGACATGCTGAGAAATACCTGAAGGAAAAAAAAGATAAAAAAGCCCAGACTTTACAGTTAGTGAAGATGGAACTTTAATGTTAGTTCAAGGTTCCGCAAATCGCTGAAGAGGGCGTGGCAGGGGAAGAGGACGAGGACGGGAGGCATAAGTCATTCTGAGGATTTCGAGGGTAGGCAAAAGAGGGGGGAGTGTTTTAAGTGCGGTAAGAAAGGACATTTCGCCAGAGATTGCAGAGGACCGGAGAAACCGATGGTTGCTTCCGTGGTACCGCATGACTATATGATGGTCAAAAGACGTAGATGGAGGGTATGAGGAAGAAGAAGAAAGTGAGAATGGGGAAGTAGGTACAAGTGAAGACGATGGGTGGGGACAGGAAATGGCAGAAAATGAGAAATATCAAATGGTAAATCTAATAGCACTAGCATCAACTATGCAATTGGAATCCCAACCAGTGATCACATTGCAAGTTGAGGGAGACATAGAATTTCTTTGTGACTCAGGGCTTCTCGAACGTTAGTCAGAAGTACTGCCATATCATCCGATGTTACCTCGGATGAATATGTGCTTGTAAAAGCAGCGAATGGTCGTATTTACAAAGAGCCATTGTCCAAACCTCTGTGGTTTACCGACCCAGAGACGAACCAAACCATACGGTTCCGAGTAATAATTTCAGAAATCTGCCCAGTACATTTACTAGGAAGAGATTTAATGCAAGTGTTCGGTATAGCAGTCCCAACCTCCACGGGATGGTGGCAAGGAGAATAGAACTGAATAGTGCAATGCTATTAGGGCAGGAGATCTACATTACTGGTATAGTAATGATTTGATAGAGACAGGCCCCAGAGTGTAGTGACGGCTCTTACAAATTTGGCATTAAGCAAATACGCATAACAAATCCAAGGTGTCAGATCCATTACATTGCACAATGTATTACAGAAGATGCGGACCTGATTTAGAATCTAAAAGAAATTTCTTAGTTTTAAAGTCACCAAACTAGTATTGCATAGCCTTTTTTGGGACACACTAGGTAATTCTGCAGTCACATGTAGCCTTACAAGGGATATGCAGCTGCTGTATAAGAATGAATTAACCACACATATTTCAGTCACGGAGAGTGAATGAATGTCATGGTACCTCGTGGGTAAGAAAATAACTGAATGGGTAGGATGGACACCAGAACAGTTGGCAGGTAAGGGCATTCAGGTTCAAAAACTTAACTGGGTTACACAAGCCAGACCGACCGTGCACCTCAGGGAAGACAAACCGATACAATCCCCTGGGACATTATGACTATGTCTCCTTACCCCCATGGAAGAATCTCAATTGCAGATGATTCCAAACTCATTATGGTCGGGGTCAGCACGATATCGGACTGATTAGAACGGCAGGACAGGTAAAGATTACACCCAAGTCAGAATTTAGACCTCATAAACGGCAGTATCCCTTGAGCAGAAAGGCAGAGGAGGGCATTTTACCGTAATCACAGCACTTTTGAAAGCTGGAGTATTAATTCTGTGCACAGACTCACCGTGTAATACTTATTTCCAGTAAAAACCCGGATGGGACATGGAGGATGGTACAAGACTTACAGGCAATAAATGCCGCGGTGGTACCTCGGGCCCCCATAGTCCCGGATCCGTCTATTCTGCTGAACGATATCCTTCCAACGGATAACTACTTTTCTGTAATTGATATCAGTAATGCCTTTTTCTCTATTCCCTTGCAGGAAGATAGTAGATTTTGGTTTGCATTTACGCGTTTATGGGCAAGCGTTATACCTATACCAGGTTACCGCAGGGATACTGCGAAAGTCCGACCATCTTCTCACAAGAGATGTCCACCAATTTGGCTCAGTTCCAACCAGCCCAAGGGTGCCACCTACTGCTGTACGTGGATGATATCCTCCTGGCCGCGACTACGGAAGAACTCTGTAAGTTCGAGACTATTCGACTACACTTTCTGGCACACGAAGGACATAAGGTAAATAAGTCTAAGTTACAATTTTGTAAATTAGAAGTACGTTACCTGGGTTATACTATCTCTGGGAAGGGCAGGCGATTAGATGACAGCAGAAAGAATGCTATTTTACAAGCCCCCATGCCAACTACAAAAAAGAAATGATGTCCTTTTTAGGCATTCGAACTTCTGTCGTAGTTGGATTCCCAACTCAAGAAGTGCACCCGCTATCAGACTTAATTTTTGCACTACCGTGGAAGGCAAAAGATTTGCTGCACTGGACAGACAAGGCAGTACAGGCATTTACTAGGATCAAGCAACTGATAGCTGGGTCAGCAACATTGGGGTTTCCAGATTACAGTAAGACCTTTATACAGACTGTAGATTGCAAGCAGGGATTTATGACATCTGTTTTAATGCAAATGTATGGAGATAAGTTAAGACCATTGGCATTTTACTCTAGCAAATTAGACTCAGTAACACGAGCATTACCACACTGTGTGCAAGCAGTAATTGCAGCTTTGGCGGTACAAGCGCCTGCCACGTTGGTATTGTTCCATGATCTTACGTTAAAAGTCCCGCACTCTGTAGCAGTCATCCTTCTGCAGGACAAGTTAACATTTCTGTCACCTAGCAGACATTTATCTTGTATGACTACGCTGTTATCGCAGCCACACATGACAATTGAGAGATGCACTACCTTAAATCCAGCGACATTGCTACCTGTTGCTGAAGACGGTATTCCGCATGTATGCTTAGATCTCATACATTCTAAAGTTCTACCAAGACCGGATCTTAAAGATCAACCCTTACTACATGCGGACTGGACACTGTTTGTAGATGGGTCACGCAAAACAGAAACAGGCACCACGAGGTAGGGTATGCAGTTACTACTGCAACTCAGATAATAGAGGCAAGACCACTCCCGAACTTATCCGCTCAAGCAGCGGAACTGATTGCTGTGACAAGGGCATGTCTCCTTTCAGAGGACAGGAATGTCACTATCTATACGGATAGTCAATATGCCTTCTACGGTGCATGTGTTTGCTCAGCAATGGAAAAATAGGGGATGGTTACAACCTCGGGAAAGACATTATGCACAAAGACCTAATCCTTGAATTACTACAAGTCCAACGGCCACGGGTTTGGCCATCTGTAAATGCGCTGCTCATACCCGCTAAGGACCCGTATCACTTGGTAATGCCCTAGCAGACAAAGCAGCCAAAGAGGCAGCTATGTCCAGTACCTTTTCACTTGAAACCACACCTACAGAATTACAACCAACAGATAAATTTGATTTGCAAACCTTACAAGTCATGCAGGAACTTAGCACAGTACAGGAAAAACAACGCTGGACTAGGTATGGTGTTAGGCAGAACAAAGGAATCTATGTGGGACCGGATAATAAATATGTTTTGCCTACTAATCTTTTTAGATATGCAGCACTAGTTGTGCATGGCCCTTCCCATCTGGGCCCTGCAGCTATGGTTAGAATTATCCACCTTACCTTTTGGACCAAGGGTTTCATTGCATATGCAAAACGTTTTTGTCTATCCTGCATAGTATGTGCTAAATACCACGGGGGAGGGGTCAGAGTTGCTCCGGCATCATTTCCAACACCCCCCTATCCTTTTCATACAATATTGTGTTAGTAATAGTAGATGCATTTACTAAGTGGGTTGAGGCTTTTCCGGTGACACATCCGGATGCTCAATCAGTGGCTAAAATTTTGGTCAATCACATCGTCCCGCACTTTGGACTTCCTACACGCATCTACTCTGACAACGGCACGCATTTTGTCAATCAGATCATACAGAAACTGTCTACAGTTTTCCAAATTGAATTGAAACACCATTGTGCCTACCACCCACAGTCAGCAGGGTTGGTGGAACGCCATAACGGCATTCTAAAAGGCAAGTTGAGAAAACTCATGGCCGAGACACATCAGTCTTGGATTACCTGTCTACCTCTAGCCCTCCTTTCCATGCGACAACTCCCACCTCAAAAGGAGTCACCCCATTTGAGTTGTTGTATGGGAGACATTACGCCCGCAGTGGCAAAACTTGTTGCCTGCGGAACGTGAGGGGTGAGGAGATAGCTGAGTACATGAGGAAAATGCTGACCAATACTAACAGCTGTTTAACGAATGATTGTTTTTCAGGTTCAAGAGACGACAAGATCACGGAAATCAGACCCGCAGTGGGTCTGGATCAAAATAATAAACGCAAGAATTGGGCATCCCCAAATGGGAGGGCCCCTACCAGGTGCTAATCGCAACTCCAACAGCAGTTCGATTAAAGAAAGATCCTCATGGATCCACCTAACGACTGCAAAATCATAAAACATTTTAAGTTAAATAAAGACTTGAGTTCCCCTGAGGAACAAACAGACAGCAGCAATCATGAAGGACAATAATGAGAATAAGAGAAAATGGTTCTATTGCAATGTTTTATTGTTTATAACTATTGTGATTGTAATATTTCTGTTTTGGACATTTCTGTCTTTTAATGAAGCTAGCCATTCAAAAGAGACAAACACACCAGCTGGCATCCAAACTTTAATACATATCAAGCGATTAAATATGCATATGCATCCTCAATGAATGTCTCAAATTGTTGGGTATGTACTGCAATACCTACTGTACACAGTGGCTTAATGTTAGGGACAGCCCTCTGGGAATAAATGATACTTGGAATAGTTTGTTGTTTGAAACCACAGAAGTACCACTGAGAGACAAGGTGGCGCTGCCTCTTCTTGGCCAAAATGGAACAGTGTGTTTTCAAAAGATTGGGAAAGTTAAGGTGGGGCTGAGCCAATGTAATTTGACAATAGTTCATAATTGTACCCTAGAAGGGCAGTGTGAGACCAAGTTTGAGCTATAAAAAAGACATCAATGTAAATGATATTAGTTTTGTTGAAAAAATGCTGTATGTATATGGCCTGTTATTTAAGGGCTAAAGCCAAATGGGAGTTATGAATTTGCAACCAATATTACCATCAAAACAAATGATTGTTATTTTATTTGTGGTAGGAAAGCATATAAATGGTTACCATATGGCTGGTCAGGAAGTTGTTTTTGGGATATCTGATACCAGCTATCAGGCACGCAAATGCGCTGCCTCAAGGTAAAATACGAAATGCACGCTCTCTTAATAAACCTATTAATCCCGCTGGTAACATTGATGCATCATGGATTTATCACCATGACTTGGCACACGCCAGCAGCAAAGGACTCTCACATATGGACCTAGGCGATGATGTAATTGCTTGGGCTGGTATTTTGCCAGCATATGGGACAGTAAAATCCATCTGGGAACTGAGAAAACTGTCAAAACTGTTAGAGACTCTGAGTAATGCGACATTTTCAGCGCTAGAATTGGTGACGGACTAATTAACGCGATGAGAACAGTAGTGTTGCAGAACCGTATGGCGCCGATTTCACCCTAGCGGCGAAGGAGGTACTTCGCCTGATACACGAGGAGTGCTGCTCGCTCATTCCTGATAACGAGCACGCGATTCAGAGCCATCTTGAAATAATTCAACAAGTTTCTGAACTGACTAAACCTGGTCCAAACCCCTTGACTGACTTTTTCCAAAATCTGTTTGGAAACTGAGGTTCTGTGTTGATGAACATTTTAATTGCTGTATGTGTTGGTGCAATCATATTTTTGCTGCTTGGCTGCTGTTGCATACCATGTATCAAAATGATAATATCGAAGGTTATCTCTGCCAATGCTACAAAAGCATATTTCTCTGATTATGAGAAGGTATACAACGTATCTGGGATTGTGTAAAATAAACAGTATACAAAATGTTGTAAGGGGAAATGTGGAAAATACTGAAGTCAACATATTTTGTATTCTGTATTTAAAGGGTTAAGCAGAAAATGTTCACTGCGTGCAAACTGAAATGTTCTGGAAAATGTTGATCACTGAGGAATGCAGGAGTTAATCTTAAACTGCTGATAAAGTTAATGGTGCAAGAATAACTGTGGTACTGGCTGGTAAAAACAAGTAATCAAACTATCAATTTTAATGAAAGTCCTCTGTGCTACGTGTATGTATGTGCAGGAGGGTCTATATAAGGAGAACTTAAAGTACAAGTAGCCAGACTGCTGGCATATTACTATCATGTAGCAGATCTCCATGCATGTAAAATAAAGCTGTTTTACTTGCTTACAAGAACTTGGTGTGATTCTTCCAGAATATGTTAGAAGAGTAAAATCTTTCGACACAGAGATAGGGACAGAATGTAAGTATTGCTATTATACAGTTGTATTAATGCTAATTTGACAGGGTGTGTGTGAATATGACTGCTGTGCATGAATTTAAGTCTGACAGTGTTATATGCTTGATGTAACTTCCAATGTGGGGCTATCCACAGTCTGCCCAGAGTTTGAACTCTTATATTTGGTGTGTTACTCACACATTTTTTGGCCTTGGAAATTCAGTAGCATACTCTGAGGATTGCAGTCAGTAAATGGTAACATCCATGTGTGTTTCTGACTTCATATCCCTCAGAACAGATCTGTTACAACAACCCTGTTACACCAGCAACTTTCTCAGTTTATGAAAGCAATATGTCAATAATGTCCCTGTTGTTGGGTCTCTGCACCCAAGTATGTCAGGCGTTGACAAGATGTCATGCTGTAAGAGGTTTATAGGTGTAGTATATAATTATATAGTGACTTCATTCCAGATATCATCCCAGTGATGTATCAGACTGCCAGACAAGTTACGTGTAGAAGACATTATATATGAAGACAAAGCCTGGACATTCTGTGGGACTCTATACAGTTGAGAGGACTGTGTATGTCTGGCAATTGGTGACAGACTGTCATGATTGTGTAGCACTGTATTGTGAATGTGTTATTTGGCCTGTGTAGGGGGGTAGATGTAAGTGTTGAGGGTCTTTTTCTATCTGACTTTGCATGTTGCCCCAGCTTCTGGTGCTCTTTCAGCTGTATATTTTTGTATGGGCAGACTGAGACATGTCCCATATCACAGTTAGGCATCAGATTACACTGTGAATTGGGCCAGTATATATAAGAGTAGTATGTGAGTGGCAAATATGCTGATGATTTTGTTCACACAGTCCATATACTCTACTGTTACTGTGGCTTACCAGTATGTCACTTTGAATGTGGTGAGATTGGTTCTGGATATGTACTTTCATGCTGGTGTCTGTTGGTAAGTGCTGTTAAATCCCTGTAGTGCCTGATATATTTGCAATTACATGTGTATTCCCCATAGAAAAATTGTGTTGTGTTGTGTCTGTCTGTAGTTTAGACAGTACTTGGTGACATGTCTAGCAGCTCAGTGTAGTTTCCCTACTGTGATGTTATGTCCTGATATTTATCATATGTACTGTTGCCTGGCCCCCATACATGTTGTGTATGTCTGACACATCAGTGGGATGATGTGAAGATGTATATCAGTGAGTAGTAGGGAGTAATTTGGTTTTGGACTTGGGCTATTCCAGTCAATATATGGTACAACATACATGAGGCTGCTACTGCATCAACTGTGTCACCTTATCTACTCCAGTATTTGGGATATGTTCCCAGTTTCATGGATTTACCCCCCACCCCAGTCAGGCTTGGTCCAGATTTGTTGCACTAAGGGGTTCTGAGCAAACCTCTCGACCGGCCATATTGTTTCAGACTGTCCAGGATTATTGCTCATATGTATGTTCTGTTCCACAGAATCATTATTTTCATTTCTCTGGTAAATCACTGTGATGATGTGAGGATTTCTGTTTGTAAATGATGACACACATTTGAATATCGGAACTCACAACCTTCTGGACATGTATGCAGACATGCACCCTGTTACTGTAGGAATATTCTACATTTATAACTGCAGTACGTATACTATGTCCCTGTTCTTGGACCATTGTCCCCCCATTTTGACAGCCTTTGTCCAGAATTATTGCACTAAAAGTTGTAGAGGTATGCTGCTGGGTATGACTCCACTGCATGTTATGGACATATATATATATATATATATATATATATATATATATATATATATATATATATATATATATATATATATATATATATATATATATATATATATATATATATATATATATATATATATATATATATATATTCCTTTTTTGATATCTGTACATATGTTTATATAACAATACATATATTCTATACATATTTGTTTTATATGTATAGCTCCATATATCTGCTGTATATACTTTTTTAATATTTATCACCATACACATATATATGTTTATATTTATATATACTAAACATGATTGATTCCACAGTGTTTGGTCCCTACTATTCTATACCTGTACTGAATGATATGTTTGAAAAAACACCATTCATTATAACATCTCAGATGGTGTAGTGGTTAATTGTTCTGAGTTTGGTGTCCCAGGTTCAAGACTTGGCAGCTCTGATTATTTTGTTGCTGGCAGAAAAGTGGCTGACTGAACAGGATTATTAAGGCAGTTTTAAGCAGTTGTAAATGGGTTTGCATGGGTTTGCGTGATGGTAAGTGATGCCAACACACAGTTAAATGGGAAACTGCTTAATCTTTGTAGGCATTGCTTAGCATCTTGCAGACTCACTGTCACTTATTGCTGCTTACTGCAGCTTACTCCAGCTTACCCCATGTGCTAATTTATTTAAAAGAAAAGAAAAAAAAGGGTGTTAAGAAAGTGGTGATAAAGGAGGCACGAAGAGAGAAAAGCAATGTGACAGATTGCTAGGGATGTGCAGGACAGGTGTAGGTAAGGTCCATAGCTGTCCATTTCATTTGATACAACAGCTGTGCACTTGTGCAGAATTTGGATGTGAATTTGGACACTCAAACCCCTGAGAGAGGGGTAAGGACAACAGTAATGTGTTGTTAAGCCAGTTAGACAAGATTACATGTGTCCAGTGGACACGTGTGAAATGGACAGCTATGTATGGGGTGACTTTTTTTGTGGGAACAGATTGCCCTTTTTTTTTTTTTTTTTTTTTTATTTTAAAGGTGAGTGTGGGATGCTGAGGAAGGATAGTAGATATATCTGGGGAGATAGGTTGGGTAGGAAGACAGACAAGACAAACAAGACAGCAGATAGGGGTGGTATATGACACATGTGGGGAGTAAACACCTTTGACGGGGAGGGTGGTTGGGACTTGGATGCCCACGAGCCCCCAAAGGGATACATTGGGTCTGAGGTCGCCACCCATGGGCAGTAACCACTGTACCTTCACGGTCTCAAAGGTGGCTGTGTTAGGAGCTGAGCAGGAGGGACAGGCTGATCCTCAAGACACACCATGCAGTCCTCAAGCTGGCGTAGCAAATCTCCAAACTACTTTCTAAGTTTGCTACGCACCAATCCCTGGACCTGACGATGGGTGACAGTGTCCTGTCTGTGCCTGCTCCCAGTGGGGGACAGGCCCCATTATCTGAGGTGGTTCCACCCAAAGTTGGTACAAGACCAGCAGACGTGGAGGTCCTGGGTTGGGTCCCAGACATGCTGCGGCCCGGTGCCATGGCCAGTTGAGATGGGACAGGCGGATCTGCTGGGATCGGACTTCCCAGATGTGCTATGGTGTTGCAGTTTTATAACATATGTTGGTTAGTCAAGAAAAACACATTCCAGGATTAGTTATAACAGCATGCATAAGTATTGCCATTAACCTAAAACAGCAGATTTGGAACAGTTGCATAGCAAACAGAACACATGTATATATGGAACCACAGTAAGCATTATAACGGCATGCAGGTTACAGTGATAGCAACAGGCCACCAATGATAGTATTTAAACAGGGAACATTAATAGTCAAATGTTGAAATAATTGTAGAACAATAGGACACATGTCCCAACAGTAGGTTTGGTGAAAAGCATACCCATTGATTTATGTGTTTAGATTATTGGTGCAGATAGGGTTGGGGAGAGAGAGATGTCAATTAACAACTGTATAGGCTTCAATTGCTCATGACTTTAATGATCATTGCTCTAATCATTACTCTCCAGGTATTACCTCACTTTACATCGACCTATGACCTTGGGTTAGGCAGTGGTATATTTGTACACAGTGTATAATTACAGCCTTCTTACAGCTAATTTATACCTTTTCTTACCTGGCAGACCAGTGGAGGAAGTTTCTGTTAACACTACCTGGCTGTTTCTACCCATATACACATAGACAGGGTTACATATGTGCACTCTTACTGTGTGTGTGTGTGTGTGTGTGTATGTGTGTGTGTGTGTGTGTGTGTGTGTGTGTGTGTGTGTGTGCTACTGCCATACTCTGCCTTGATTTCTATCAGTCGCCCTGGGAGTGGGCAGCAGTGACCACTAGCAGTGACAGCATGACACTTGAGGGACATTTCTTGGAGGAGACTGCTTGGTGTATATATTTATCTTGCTGTCATTTGCAGCCTTAGGGTTGGACAGTGGGTGTTGTAAACAGTGTATAAAGTACAGCCTTCTTACAGCTAAGATATACATTTTCTTACCTGGCAGACCTGTGAAGGAAATTTCTGTTAACACTATCTGACTGTTTCGACACATATTCACATATTCCTGGGTGAAATTATGCATACAGCTTACTACCACTCTAGGGATTCGAACCATGCCTGTTTGTGCAAAAAATACAACAAAGTTTGTGTTTCATCAGAATGAGATATGGAGAAACTGCTGTCTCTTGTTTGATTGTTTTCTGCTTAATACTCTCTTGGTAGTACAATCTGACCTTGTAATTCTGACATTTCTGCATGGCAGATAGTTCTTATACTGTGTATTCATACTTTAACATAGCACAGTCTGGAAAACACTGGTTAACACAACATTACTATTAAGGTATCAGATCTTGGTGCATGGAACATTTCATATAGTTAATCTCCTGTTTTACAACTCCACAATCTTTGTCAGATGAGCCTTGATTATTTAATGCTTTTAGAGCTATAGCTGCTGTGCAGAAACTGTCCACATTTCGATTCATACCACCACATACCAAAGTAAACACACCCAGTCTGGGGATTTGACCTTTATTGATAAGTACTGACACTTTTTTTATATATACCCTGTACATCACTATTTGCTAATGTCTCGTTTATTCAGTACAAACCATAACCATTTTTAAATAGTGATAGGTGACATTCTACTCCTTTTGATTTATTTGTCCTGAATACTACAAGCTAGATTTGTACTCACCAGCCTCGCGACACAGCCTTAGCAGCCTGCTGGCATGGGCGTCCATGTTCATGGCCCTCTCATCTGCAGCTGTACAGGAGATAGAGAAACATTTATGCATACCTATCCATCACATACAAAAGCTGTACTTTGAAAAACACTTATTGATGCTGATACACACAGCTGGGACATTTCTTGCCCATGTGTCTTGGACCCACTGGTCCAAGAGCTCCTCTTCCTATGCTTCAAATCAACAATGTGATGCTGGTCCTGCTCACCAGTCTGAGGGATGCCAGTGGCACTGGTGAGATCACGTGCAAGATGGTCCCAGGCCACCGCTTTGTATTGGGAGCCCTGGTACTGGTCCTGCAGTAGTCTCCCTTCATGGCCTTTTACTAGAAGTCCAACCATGACCCTGGACTCCTTAATGCCCCAGCACTGCACCAGAAAGCACACACCTTCAGCAACACCAGCCATAGTGCCTGCAGTGATCAGCTACAACTGGTTATGGTTGTATTCTCACCTGCAGGGTTTAAATAGGACTGGATAACTGCCCTTTGCCTTGATTGGCTGAGTTTTAATATGCTGAGCTAAGCTAAGTGACGGGTAATCCCGCTTAGCACAGATAAGCATTGCTTACATGGGTAGATGCTAAGCACTGCTTACCAGTGCACAAATCCACATAACTATGCTAATTATTGCTAAGAATACAAATTTAAGCAATGCTTACTCTGGCTAAGCATAGCTGAGCACAATTTAGCATTCTTCAGCTGTCATTTTATGGACTATCAGGATTGTGGAGTTCATTCCTCATTAATGACATGTCATGATATGTATGTTGACCTTCCATAACATCCTCTATGTGCTTTCATGACATTACATTTTGTGTGACTATACTGTATGGGACACTTGTGTTTATATGGGGGTTTCACAACTTTATTACACTGACACCTCAAATTTGGACCTACTACGCTACTCTGTTTAACAAATATATATTATTTGGGGAACACTACATAATCTCAAATGTTTGAAATTCCGCATTTCAAACTTTCAAGACCATATAGCCAAAACCCCAAACTACCGAAAGACCAGAAGCGCGAATTTCAAAATCCCGACTATCGGGATTTTGAAATTTGCACTTCTGGTGCTGTGGTATGGTAGAAGGGCAGGTACGTATTTCTGTTTAACTGTGTTAGTTAGGGGTTTAATTTGTAAGTTTGTGTTGTGAGTGTGATGTGTGTGTGCGAGAGGGAAGTAGGCATGTGGTGGTGTATTTGTATGTTTGTCTGTGTAGTGTGACCTTGGAGTTAGAATATTTAAGTAGGGGGGTGCAGCCCCCCACATGGGGGGTGCAGGTGGTCTTTACCCCCTGCTTGTCTGTAGGTTAGGTTTGTGTGTTTGTTTTTTGGGGGAAGGTGTGTGTATGTGTCTGTGCGTGGTGTATGTTGTGTGTAGTTTTCGGTTGTTTGAATTTCGCTTTTTTGGTTTTTCACTATTGTAGTGTTTCGGGTGTTTGGTCTCGGGATTTTGGGCTTCAGTAGAGTGAGTGTTTGTTATTTAGTAGTGGATCCATTATTTACTACCTAATTATAAAAAAAATAAAATAGTACTATTTTCACATATAAAAGTGAAATGCTTTCATTGGGGATCGAACCATGAATAAATGCATGGAAAACAGACACTATGCCCACTACACTATCTCACTTTGCAAACTTTAGCTGTATATTTCTATTTAGCTCCTTCTGATGTGTGAGCTAGACTGTGCATAGCTGTGTGACGTGCACACCTGCTCTGCTATGCTTAAACTTTATTGCAGAAAGAAAAAAATAATAAATATGTGTTTTATTTTTATTTACTCTAGGGATATGCACATTGCTTTTTGCATCTTAGTTCAGGACATCTGGAGAACTACATCATACATGGAGGAATTGGTTTAAATGTTCCTCTCAGGAACATGCTTACTTATTTGATATGCCAGCATGTACACTGGTATAGCATTCTGGACATATTATCTGTGCTGGACCATTGTGGGGTGCTGTGCTTTTGTGTTTCCTTACTTGTTTTGTCCACAGACACTGTTATACGTATGCACACTGTTATGTTGACATAACAGTGTCCACAGACACTGTAGATGCTTTAGAATTGCCATACAGCAATTCTAGAGTGCAGGGGGCATGAGTACTGTGTGAGCACTGCTCAGACACACTCCCTGTACTCATACATGGATCGTGTCCATGTAGAGAATACAGCAGTGCACCTTCATGAATATGCAAGGCGCGCTGCTGTTCTACACATGCATAATCTGCTCCATGCAGGAATAGCACTATTCCTGCACAGAGTTTAATGATTCCAGTGGATTATCATTTTGATTCTTAGTCTCATGTGACTCAAACACCTGACACTCAGGTAAAGGACTCCTGCAAACTGCAATGAAGCTCAGGGTCCCATATATAAAACATCATTCACATAGAATTCACAGATAGGCAAATAAGGGACATTTTACATATCACCAGGAGCTTTTTTGTATATTAGGTAACTTATAAGGTATTCTTCAGAACAGCAAACTCACTTATTATTAGCTTCATTTCCTAATACCAATGTGAATATAGGCAACAAAACAAGGAAATAGACTAATTCTAGGCACTGTGAGTTAGGTAATATTCTATGCCAGATAGTACATGATTTAAAACAACGTTGAGAACAAAAAGAAGTGGCATTGCAAGCTCTAATTGCATCACAGAGCTGTCAATTAAACTTTCTGCTGAGGAAATAGAAAAGTATAGCCTGAGCATGATCTGATAATGAAGCCTTTGAAATAGGTTCATAGGTTCATAGGTTCATACTAGGCTATCTGCCCTAGGGCATTTATAAGCCTAGCCAGAGTGTGTTTGGCTTTCGCCACCCATTTTAAATTAATTTTGCTATGCCCTTTTTCGAGGTTAGTATACTGTGCCTCTGTCTAACAGTGACACAGAAGTGATACCTGGGGTAAACCTACGATCCCCCATCCACTCATCAAGATTCCTCTTGAAGAGAGTCAATGAGGGACTCTGCCTAACCTGGATGGGGATTTTATTCCAGAGTGAAGGGAGCCTCTGGGTTATGAATCTGTCCCTCCAGCATGTCCTATTTATTTCAGTGCTGAGGTTCAAGTCTCTTGAGCACATAGCTCGATGGGATTTGGATTTTCTGAGGTGCAGCATGTCCATTAATTCCGGGTTGGACATGGCTTTATACGTCAGGCACAGATCGCCTCTGAGAAGGCGGTATGCCACTGAGTAGAGCTGGAGTTTCTTTAACGGGGCAGCCTATGGCATCTGTTTGAGCCCTTTGATACTCTTGGTGAGGTACTTTTGAGGTCTTTCCAGTTGCTGCAGGTGTCTGGTAAGGTACATCCCAAAAGGGGCATTGTACTCAATTATGGGCCTGATGAGGGATGAGTAAAGAGGCACGATGACCTCCCCTGATCTAGATGTGAATCCCTTCATGATTAGGTGGGCTATATAAAATGTTTTTCTAACCACTTTGGCCATGTGATTGTCAAATGAGAGATTGCTATCAACTTGGATCCCCTGGTCCCTAATTACTTCTTCCATACTTAATGGATTACCACCTATGTGGAAATTTGTGGGCACTTTGTTTTTGCCAAAGGGGATGACTATACACTTTTTGGCATTTAGCTTAAGGTCATGGTTCTGGCACCAGTTGTCTGTTTCTATGAGGCCCTTTTGGAGGATGCTTGTGTCAGCTGGAGAGTCGATTATGGCACCTAGTTTGCAGTCATCTGCGTACTTGGTCAGCCACAGTCCTTCCGTGTTGGCCTGTACCTCCGAGAAATATATACCGAACAAGAGAGGTCCCAGGACTGAGCCTTGTGGGACGCCACTTGTAACTGGTTTGGAGTCTGACATGGCTCCAGCAATTCTAACCATGTGGGTTCTGTCCTTGAGCCAGTTTGCAACCCATCTAGTGACATAGAGGTTTATATATAAGCTGGTGAGCTTATCTATAATGCCCGAGTGGGGTATTGTATCAAAGGCTTTTGTGAGGTCCAGGTAGGCTGTGTGGACCACCTTCCCTTCATCAATGGCCTTGGTGACAGTTTCAAAGAAATCAACCAGGTTTAAGAGGCAGGATCTGCCCTTAACAAAGCTGAACTGGGTAGGATCCAGTGTCTGTAGGTCCCCAATAATTTTATTTATGAGGTCCATGATGATCCTTTCCATAGCTTTGCAGACCAAGCTAGTCAGGCTTATGGAGCGATAGTTTCCAGGATCCATTGAGGCACCACCTTTGTGGAGAGGGATCACTGTTGCTGTACGCCACTCTTTGGGTACATAACCTGTAGTAAGGCTGAGATTGAACAGTAGTTTTATGTTTGGGTTTAGCTCTTCTTGGAGTTCATATAGGACGCAGCCCGGGACACCGTCTGGTCCCATTGATGCTGTGTTTTTTGCTTTGGAGAGGGCAGCTCTTACCTGAGCATCTGAGATGTCAAGGGGGCAGCACTCTGCTGGGATAGATATTTGCCCTTTGGTGGGGAGTTTGCTGAACCTGTCAACTAGGATGTTGGCAATGTCTGTGGGTTCGGTGTATTTTTTTCATTTTGGACTAATTCTGAGCGTATCTGGGAATTCCCACCCAGGTTCTTAACATAACTAAAGGACGCCTTGCGATTATCCTTAGAGTCCTGTGCAATTTTTCTCTCGAAGCTGGCCTTAGATGATTTTATGAGTGCCCGTAGTGTTTGCTAATACTGATCAGAGATGCCTTCCCTTTTCGGGATTTTGCTCTATCATGTAGTAGCTTCCTCCTTTTATTGTATAGTTTGTTTATGGCTGGGGTCCACCAGACAGGACGTCTGCCTTTGGAGGATTGGGTCTTGGTTTTATTTGGGATTGCATGATCCATGCATTCCTGAAGGTGTTCATAGAATGCATTTATAAAGGATTCTGCAGTCTGGGCCATATTTTCCACAGGCCCGGGGGCTTTGAAGGATTCCACCTCAGTTTTGAGGAGTGTGAAATTTGTTTTAGAGAAGTTTTTCACTGTGGTTTTCTGGGCAGGGGGTGGGGTCGGGATGTGAATATCCAGTGAGATTAGTTTATGGTCTGATCTTACCAGTGAGGGATACACTTCTGGTCTGGAGCATAGAGGCCCATGTTGGTGATGATCAGGTCCAGTATGTTTTCCCCTCTTGTTGGAGTGGTAACAAGTTGTTCTGTAGCATTTCAGTTTATAAATTCTAGGAACCTTTGGTCTAGGGTGTTGGAGCTAGAGTAATGCTCCCAGTCTATGTTTGGGTAGTTGAAGTCGCTCAATATAATGGTGTTTGGAGATACCTTCATATTTTCCAGTGTTCTCAGGAAGGCCGAGTGGGGTTCCTGGGTTTGGGAGGGTGGTCTGTAGCAGACTATAAACTGGAAGGCAGTTTTACCCACTGTTAGTTGCACATGGATAGTCTCTGATGCTTCGTGCTGTGCCACCAACCTGGAGGTGTGGGTATCTTTGACGAATATTGATACTCCCCCTCCTTTTGTGGTTCAGTCCAAGTTTTGGGCCCGAAAAGCATGGTATGAGATATAACCTGGTAGTGCTGGGGTGCTCTCGGGAGCATTGAACCAGGTTTCTGTTACTGCACAGATATCAATGTTCTCCATGCTAAGGAGAGTTTTGAGTGCATGCATCTTGAGGTTTAGACTTCTGGCATTGAGTAGCACTACTCTTAGTTTCTTATCCCTTGTGATACTTATGGAGGTGGGTTTGTCTTTTGAGCCTTGCCTAAAAAAGGCACTATGGGGGTAGCAAGAACCTTTGCCTATATCCAAAAGCCCAGGGGTGATAGGTGCAAGCCGTCCCTAACGAAGCATCGTGGCTTGTGGAGCATGTCATCCCAGGCTGACAGGCATTGGATCCCCTTTGAATGACACCAATACTTAAGCCAATTGTTGAAATTGATCATCTTGTCTTCATATTGTGGCATCATTCTTGGTGAGGGTAAGATGCTACTCAAGGTCAGGGTCATACCAGCCTAGGCTACATGCTCAGAGAGCTCCTCTATGTCTCTTTTCATGTAGTCCAGGGAGGTACATCTCAGGACATTCACACCAGCATGGACAATGACTGAATCATATTTGTACTTGCCTTGGAGTGACCTGAGTGCTTATTTTTTGTGGCGGATCCTAGCGCCCGACAGGCAGCTCACCGTGACCTACTCCTTGTTCAGCCTGGTGAGCGGGACATCAGTGTGCCTGATGATAGAGTCACCTATTACAAGTGTATCAGGTGTGTTGTTTAGCTTTAAAGGCTGTGACTGTTCGGCACACTGGCTTTGTGAGCTATGTGTTGCATGTGTTTTGTTTTGGGGTAGCGGTTGCTTGGGTGTCTGCTTTGGAGGTCTCTGCTGCTTAGGCAGATTTTTATTTAGAGCCTCCGAGTATGTTTTTGTGTGTTTATGTGTTTGGTTTGCTGTCATGGTAGGTCTATGTAAGACTGGAATTGTAGTGAGTGTGGTTTCCTTCTCCTTCTGACTGGTTACGCCAGTGCTGAGTTGAGAGAGCTTGTCCTCCAGTTTGGCTATATGGTTGCATCTCTCACATGTGTTGGAATTTCTTGGGAGGAGGAGAGGGTTGTCTGTGTACATGAGGCAGTTGTAACATTGCCTCAAGATTCCCAGATTCCCCAGCTAGACTGGAGAGGAGATTGACAACTGACCTTTGGACATGCTATAATAGTATTGGGAATTCCTTTATAATTGAAAAAAGGGCCAATGGGGAACAAGGTACTCAAGGGGAGTTTGTGAGGGTGTAGTGCTTTTAATTTTTTAGTGCTGACTTATATAATTGCTTTAGTGAGGAAGTGCCAGGTAACTTAAATGCAATGTGTTACAGGTAACTTAAATGCAAAAACAACAAACAGTAACTTTATTTCAAGTAAAACAAGGAAATAAGTACAGTAAGCAATGCAGATATCACTAGGGATCCACAGAAGTGCTGAAAAGCCACGTTTTAGGTGGAATTGGCATTTTCAGGGAAATAACAAGCAAACAAACAACAAGCATACAAACAAAGCTAGATTCAGCAGGCCTGGATCTAGTCTATGCTACAGCAAACAAGGTGTACCAAGTTCAGTAAGAAACAGTTCAAATATGCAGGCACTATAAGCCTTTAACCAGAAATTCCCAGCTCAGAAGGGCAGAGTCCAGCCTCTCCTCCCACACGAGTGCAGACCACAAACCTTCTAATGTAAAATAACTGGCCTGAAGCCCAAGTGCTTAAACCAGAACTAATACACTTTTAGAATAACAGACACTGAGCCCTCAATCAGCAGTTCCCAACTTAGAAGGATGTAAGCTACCTGTCCTGCCACCACATTGCAGGCCACAAACCTTCCTAATGTAAAACAACTGGTCTGAAGCCCAAGTGCTTAATCCAAAAGACTTAGAATGATAGCTACACTTTAATCAAGTTATAGCAGTAATAAATACAATTGAATACTTTAAAGAATGCCTGGATTAGTGCTCAAGTTATACATACAAAGCTAGATTCAGCAGGCCTGGATCTAGTCTATGCTACAGCAAACAAGGTGTACCAATTTCAGTAAGAAGCAGTTCAAATATGCAGGCACTATAAGCCTTTAACCAGAAATTCCCAGCTCAGAAGGGCAGAGTCCAGCCTCTCCTCCCACAAGAGTGCAGATCACGAACCCTCTTAATGTAAAATAACTGGCCTGAAGCCCAAGTGCTTAAACCAGAATTAATACACTTTTAGAATAACAGACACTGAGCCCTCAATCAGCAGTTCCCAACTTAGAAGGATGTAAGCTACCTGTTCTGCCACTACAGTGCAGACCACAAACCTTCTTAATGTAAAACAACTGGTCTGAAGCCCAAGTGCTTAAACTAAAAGGCTTAGAATTAGTTACACCAAGCAGTAATAAATACAACTGAGTACTTTTAAGATGACGCAAAAGCAAAATAAAGTAGGAAGAAACACAAATACAGTAAAAGCAGATACATTTTTTTTTTTTGAGTGAGCAAATGAGATGGGCCCAGGAGGAGTATCCAAGTGCAAATTTACAAGTGGGGTGGGCAGTTTCAAAGCCACCAAGACAAAAACAGGGAGGGTGGGTGAGGACCTACTGAAAAAACAGTCACAACTTCCAGCTAGATATTGCTCAATGCAACACAAACAAATTACTTTAAATCGTGTATTGTTTGATAAAAGTGCAGATAAAAATTTACTTAACTCCACTTATGCATTCAGTTGATTGTATGCAGGTCTTAGCTGGCCAAAGCTCACAGTTTAAACAGAAAATAATTCTACTGTACCACTTGTATAAGACAGAAACTGAATAACAATGAAGTAAACTACCCCCACCCACTTATCACTGGCTATGCAGGTTTTTTAACAAGCCTTAACTGAAAATACCACTTGTATAAGACCTACTGAAAAAAAAGTCACAACTTCCAGCTAGATATTGCTCAATGCAACACAAACAAATTACTTTAAATTGTGTATTATTTGATAAAAGTGCAGATAAAAATTTACTTAACTCCACTTATGCGTTCAGTTGATTGTATGCAGGTCTTAGCTGGCCAAAGCTCACAGTTTAAACAGAAAATAATTCACTGTACCACTTGTATAAGACAGAAACAAATATTTCATGAGAGACTGGCACTAAGAAGTCTTTGTATTTCCTGTGTAGTATACCATGCTTGACTCCACATTTAACACCTCTGTACTGTAAAACATACTTCAGTTTTGACTTTTTGTAGAATCAATCTATCAGTAATGAAGAAAAAGCACAATTGAATATACTTCTGGATAATAATGTTTCATTATGGCAGCTGTACTCATTTTATGTGAAAATCTAGGTTATTGTACTACTTGTGTGGTCATAGTGTGAGAGAGGTCCAGAGCTTTACACAAGGAAAAATGCAACAAGCTGACAAAAGTATATCAAATTTTACTGAAGAAATCTTATGCCAGGTGTTACTGATTTAGGCATTCATGCCACCAAAGAAAACTCATTCTCTAGCCAAGAACATCCTTGAAACCCAAGATCATCCTTGAAACTCCGTGGACCTAGTTCCACTCCAGAGTCGCACACACCCCTGGCATGGCCACCCACTGTACCTTCTTAGCAGTTTGGTAACTCAACAAATCTAGCCCCATGCAGCTATGACATACAATGGAGGCTGAAATAGCACTTTTGTCTGCAATCATGTAGTGGCTCCAAGTCTTAATGGATACATTTCAGGCAAATCTGTAAGAGAAATCCACAGCATATAATCCAAGGTCCTAGGGATAGGGGATCAAATGGGTAAACTCCAACAGTCAACTCAAGAATTGGCTCTCTGGCTGAAAGAAACAGAGTGCCACATCTCTTTTTTTGCTATACTTTACCCAAACCCTACATGATCATATAGACGATTAAGAAAACATAGGCCATCACAAAAACATTACAATTCTTGGTTTCCAGGAAGGTGCAAAGCAAATAAAAAATATGCTCCAATTCTTTCAGGTTTGGCTTCCAACAATCCTGAGTTGAGAATCCACCACTAAATAAATGTTAGGTGTCAACCCCTCCACCTAACGCTGTCCTTAGGTCTGTCATAGGACAATTTCTATCATATCAACAGAAGTTGAAAATTTCTCATGTGGCTTGAGCAAATAAAGATATTACTATTACTTTATCTGGGAAGAAGAAGTGTTTGACAGAGACTTTTCAGTGCAAATCCAGCAAAGACTGAAGGTCTGCCTCCCTCTGATCTTTTACTTGAAAGAAAAAAGCTCTGAAAGGTTATGGTATCTATCCTGCATGCTTTAGAGTCACACTCCCAGAGGGTTCACATATTTTCATCACCCAGAGGCAGCTACTACCTATGTGCAGGAGAAAATGGCATTAATGGTGTTGGTAACTATGGAATGATCTTCTGTTCTACCTAAAAGGGCCAGAGTGAGAACAGATCCTATGATTTCCTCTCCCAAATCAAAGAGATTAAAATAGGCCAGTGTAACTACAGACTCTACTTCGAATTCATTAGCTACTTGGAGCTATAACATTCACTGCCACTAAATGTTCATCTGTAAACATAAAACTTTGTGGATTTCTGATGCACAGTCCAATCAACCTAATCAAAGTTCCTCCTTTTTAATGGTGATACTATTCTCCTAACACATAGTTCCAACTGACAGCATGATATATAGGTATATACTTTCTGTTTTGGTTAAATATATGCAAACATTGTATAAGTTAATGTATTATTCAATCACAATTCCTGGAACTCTGACTCAGGTACAATCAATGATTTGATCCAAATTGTTGGCTACTCCTCCAAAAGTGGGGGTAGGAATAGCTGGGGATAAACTGTGTCCCTCTACCTTGGAAGATGATTGTACGTATCATACAGCAGTGTATATATAGTTATTTTTCTTATAATCTTTTAAATGGTTTGGTGCTTCTCCTCAGTTGTAATGTGGTTGTGCATGCTATAAGTATGGCCAAATAATGTGCATTTGGTGGATTCACTTCAGAATCCCGAATTTCTGAAACATATTTCATATGATCAAGACCATATGATAGATGTTTCAGAATACTGAGATTTCAAAACAAATCCAAAATAAAAAAACAAAACAAAACATATTTTTAAACGTTTCTGCAGGGCACCCCCTGCACCTTCAGCACTTCCATTGGGAAAGACAGAATCTACATTGCCAACTTTCTTCTAAATTCTACCCCTTCATTACAAGTAATCCCATGCCTCTATTATGACAATGAGGCTCTGGAACTCACCTTCTCCATCTGGCTCCCTGTGCTCCCCCCAGTTTTGGAGGCTTCATTCCTATTACTCATGGCAGCCAGACTTCACTGCCTTTTTTATAGACATGACTCAAGTATTTATGACTGTATCTTCTTTAGGTGAATATATGCCACATATGTTATGAAAAGTGTACAAGGCCTTTTGCATACTAAGTTGTGGGCTTGGATAAATGTCCCATGACAGCAATGGTACAACGAATTGAAACTTTTACAAGTGCAATATCAGTAAGTCCTTTTAGGGAGAAAAGCTTCACCAAAACTGCAGGATTGTCTAACCACTCTAACCCAGATCAAGTCCAGAAATTGTAATATTATTAATAGCAAAAACGAAAAATGCCATGGATAGTGTAATGCCTCTTCTAGGCTGGCCAGAAGATGTAAACATAACCAACAAAAAAATATGTCCTCTTACTCTATTGGTAGATGGTAACCTCAACAGCCACACTTCCTTGAATGGCATTGTGTTGAAATTCCAGTCATATTAGCAAAACATGCATAAAGATACAGATGCTTGTGGAGCCTTTCCTTCCTCCAAGCAGAGCTCAACTTCTTATTTTATATCAATACCAACTCTAACCTCTGAGAAAATACATAATCTGGCTAAACTCCATCTCCAAACTTGAAATCTTAGTTGTAATTAAGAATCTAATGTCTACCAAATCTCCAGAAATTAGGGTGCTCTCTCTGAAGTATATAAACTGTGTCCTCCACCAGCTATAGCTCTTTTATGGAATGTGTACTTTGCTGCCTTTTCTCAAACCCAGAGCCTGCTTTCATGGAAGTAATCCTTGTGCCTTTCAGTCCTTAAACCAGCAAGTATGCATGGCTGCCTTCAAGTTACAGACCAATCTTTACTAACCGTGGCTATAAACTCTACATGGGAGTATGTACAGCTAGGATAGCACCTTCCCTACTAGAAAGGAATTTTCTTTAAAGCAGACACATGGCTCTTTTATTTGTCGATGCAGAGAAGATATGTGATAATATCTCATGGCCAGATATTTTACTATTATTTATTTATTTTATTTTACATTTGTTGACTGGAAGAGTCCGACTGGATGCATGCCCATTTTCAGCAAAGGCCTGGGGAGAAAAGCTCCACAGTTAAATTTTAAGCAAAATATAAGGTATACACAGAAGCATTCAAATTTACATAGTACCAAACTTAACATTGACTAGTAACATAGCATTGAAGCTTATGATTTAACATATTTACATAGAGTGAACACATATTTACAGTTTTAGTTTGAGGCATTACATAATGGTGAACATTATTAGTAGGGGGTTGCATTTTTTGCTTTATCCAGTTGACTTGTGAACAAGTCAACCACAGTAGGGAGTATAGCAACAAAGAGAGCAAAGCTTAGACATGGCAGGAAGTATAGTAGCAGGAGAAGAGACAAAGATGGGAAATTGGATAACTGGTTAAGTAAGAAAAGCAGGAGGAGTAAGTAGCTTAAGTATAGATCTCGGCTTTTCTCCAACTCCCATATTCCTTTTTGGAACCAGCATTAGCTTAGCGCGAGGAGTCAAGTGTTTTAGTGTGTATTAGTCACTTCCTATCCCATTCCTTCCATCCCTTTAATGGGGTTTAGAAAGATCGTCAACTGACCCAGTTGTTATTTATTTTAGCAACTGAGCCCCTTTCCCAGCTCTTCTAAAATAACTTCCTCTCAGTCCAGGACTATAACAGGGTAAACAAATCTGCAATTGGTGCTGCTTTGTTTCCAGATAACTTTTTAGTTTTTCCTGGATGATCCATCCACAACCCTGTCATTTACCAAGAAGATGGCAGCCTATTTCTGGTTGCAAAGTAAATCTTGCCAAATCGGCTTTAGTGGCTCATAACTTCTCATATTCTCAAGCAGAAAAGGAAATACTCTTCAAGCCACCTGCTTTAAAATACTTTGGCTTCAGTCTTATCTGCAAAGGAAACCAAAGAGGTTAATGTTAGATTAATTGGCAATTTTATAGAAGACCAACTATGAGAATGGATCTCTTAGTCTATCCATTTGAGCTCATGCTCTTTTCAATCAAGATGGAACTTTTTCCTAAAACCTTTTAATTTATCTAAGCATTCCCCATGAGAATTCCATTTGCCACACTGAGAAAACTGGGATGGCAAAGGTGCAAACATTTCTAAGGTTCCCCTTACACCCTAGAGATTTGATAAGGGCCCATCAGTCTCCCCAAAAGTATATTCCTAGTCTCCTACTAACTAACATTCAGGGTGAATGGTCTGAGAATTTATAGAGAGCTTTGTAAACTTGGTACATCCCCATATGGACAACTTTCCTTGTAAGCAACCTCCCTGTCCATTATAGTCTTATGCCTTTTACAGACCCCTTGCATACAGAATATGCAAAGCAGCACCAAATGTGTACCTTTGCAATAAACTATTTCATAGGCTGTCTTTATAGGTACATCCCAGTGCTTAAATACTAATTAAACTACTGTAGTAGCAATTATTTGAAAATCAGATCCTATGTGAGTGATTGTTCTTATGATTTTCCATTTTGGCACATATTTGAATTTTGAGACTACATGGCAGACCTTCCCTTGGAAGGATTAGTGGGATAGAAGTCTAATCATATCCAACCAATTATACTCTGGTAATTAATTTAAGATGATGTGTGAACTAATAAGTGAATTGAATATCCCTGCCAACCATTTTATTTACTATGAAAAGCAATGTTCTGGGAGTAAGACCACTCTTGGCTCCCATTTGAATATTCAACCTAACCTGTTTACATGGTAGAGATTATGTCCCACTATCTCCATGTGAAGTTGGTATGTATGTTCTAATGCAGGTGCTACAGTGATTGTATCATTATGTGGTGAATGACTGTTAAGTTAATTCTACCCAAATCTGTGTTGTCTGGTACAAATGAAGAGCAAATTCTTTAAATTTTCCAAGCTAAGATGATATCTCCCCCCAAAATGAGAATTACTTGCCTGAAAGTGCCTTCATAGGATGTTCTTGACAACCACTGTAATCTTCAAGCATCTTTCCACCTGTAGTCATTTATGTGACTGCACTGCCAATCAGCCACATTTGTTGCAAAAATGGGAACACATATTTTAGGACTGCTCATCTACAGCAATTCTGGATGCAATGTTAGTCAAAGTTGGTCAGTTTTATAAAGCAATAGAAGAGGAGAAATGACATCTAGGAATATAGGGTGCTGCATACCTCTCGACTGTACAGATTGTCGCAGAATATCCACAATTTTGCCTCATATTTTTAGTCTGTTCCTTATAAAAATTGTGTTTTTTTTTTGACAAATCACTGGGATGATTTAAGGATTAAAGTCAATAAATAATGACAATCATTTGAGTTTCAGACTTTTATATCCTTCATAAAATTTATGGTAGCACAAATACTGTTATTCTAACAACTTTTAAGTTTATAAGAGTAGTATTTAAAATGTGTCCCTATTTTTGGGTCTCTCTCACCCCATTTTGTCAGGCTTTGTCCAGATGTCTTGCAGTAAGAGGTTAAGAGGTATGAAGGTGCTTTGCCAGATCCAAAGGACACATCCCTGATCATATCTTTATTTTTGCTTGCTAGTTAATCTATCTTCTGACATTGGAAAACACCTCATCCCCCACAGATAGCTAAATGTTATTAAATCCTGCAGGAAATACATCAAGCACATTACACAACAGCTAGAAGAAGAAGAGGCAGTGAGGCTCGTTCGATGCAAAAATGGGCCCCTTACTTTGATTTGATTAGACTTTGATTTGATTAGCAGTCCTTGGGCTTAGTAACTTGCTTACATTTTCTTATTCTCAGTAAATTGAGGGCAGGAAAGTACTCTTTCATACTATTGTCACTATGTACCAGATTTCTTTAGATTAATTATTATACTACTGCAATATTATAGATGATTGGTGTGTTTCTCTTCTTTCTACTAATCTACCTATATGAGTTCCATTAATAATAGTTTTCCACATAATTGTTTTTAAGGTTAACTGTCTATTAATCATTTCTGTCTATTTCATTAGAATTTCATTTTTAGAGGTAATATTTCTATATGCTGAGCTATTATTTATATTTTCATGTCATGTTATTATTACTAAATCACAATTTTATGAGCTAGATTCCAAAAGCTTCATAGAAATTGGTAGAGTGCAAGATTTGTGTTAAGTCAAGTAAGATGCACATCTCTCCTGGAATAATGATCATGTCTCAGCAGAATGCAGACCCAACAAATGATCAGTTTTATCAGCACAACTACAGTCAGGTACTGTAAAACTGCATTCAAGAATAATTGCCCATAATGTAATATTATGGCCATTGGGAATGTACTTGTGTGACGACAGGTAGACAAACTAAACATTACATGTCTGTGATATGTGAAAAACACTAACAGTAGAAACATTTGCTTCAGCAATAGTGCTGTAAATCTACAAACATTGACAAAATGTTGCAGATATCATCACAAAACACAATCATAGATGTACACATGCTTCTGGAATCATTAGCAGAGTATGCCATAATGTGCAAAAAATACTTATGACAAAGTGGTATCCATAGTTACATTGCCAATGCTTTAACTTTAGCTAACAAAGGGTGCAAGCCATGTGTGCGGAACACATGCAATGCTCACACCTAAGGAAACAGGGTGATAGCAAAGCACAGATAAAGAAACTCCAGCTCTACTTAGTTGCGTACTGCCTACTCAGAGGTGATCTGTGTCTGACGTATAAAGCCATGTCCAACCCAGAATTAATGGACATGCTTCACCTCATGAAATCCAAATCCCTTATTGCTACACGCTCCAGGGACTTGAACCTCAGCACAGAAATAAATAGGACACGCTGGATGGAGAGATTCATATCCCAGAGGCTCCCCTCACTCTGGAACAAAATCCCAATCCATGTTAGGCAGAGCCCCTCACTGACCCTCTTCCAGAGAAACCTTGACAAGAGGATGGCAGATCGTAAGTTTACCCCTGGGATCTCTTCTGTGTCCCTGCTTGACAGAGGTACAGTAAACTAACTTTAAAAGGGTTACCTTCTGTGACCTACTATACAGAGGCACAGTCAACTAATCTAAAAGGGTGGCAAAAGCCAAACACACTCTGGCAAGGCTTATAAATGCCCTAGGGCAGATAGCCTAGTATCAACCTATGAACCTATGAACCTATATGTGGAGTGAGGATGAAGAAAAGGGACAGACAAGTGGGATGATTGAATTGAAAGGTCAGAGGGAGAGACAGGAAGACGAGGTACATTTTTTGATGGAAATAGGCCCCATCATACTTCTCAGATGTCCAGATCTTCAAATTATGTACAGATTTGTGCCTCATATTTTTGGTCTGTTACTCATAAAATTTGTGGTTTTCTGGCAAATCACTGTGGATTGAAGTCACTAAATAATGACATACATTTGAGTGAAAGATTTAATATACTTCAGAAAATGCATGTTAAAATAAATCCTATCAATCTAGCAACATTCTAAGTTTGTAAGAGCAATATTTATAATCTGTCCCTATTTGTGGTCCTTTTCCCCATTTTTTTAGGATTTGGCCAGATTTCATGCTATAAGAAGTTGAGAGGTATAGCCCCCACTTTTTTTTCTGGAGAATAGAAGGTATGCAAAAAACATGGTAAGAAGAGGTGTGGAAAAGTGTGGTTACAAACATATAACAAGTAGCATAACACAATGGCAAAGGTTAGTAATAAACATAAAAGGTAGGTGAAGTACACAGACAGCACACATATGGACTGTACAACAGTAGTTAATGAAAGATGATAAACAGGGTAGGGAAGCATAACAGCCATGGTGCACCTTAATAATACCTGATGTACCAATGTGCAAGGCAGTGCTGAGATACTACAAACTGTGACAGTCATACCAAAAAGAGTATGACTCATGGTAGGCATGGTTTGCTGGCATTGCAGTACACAATGAACATCAAACATCATCATCCACTAGGCTGTCGACAGTGCAAGTGTAAGCCAAGTAATAGGAAGGCTGAGCAAAACCAGCACAGGAAATGGAATTACGCACAAGTGGAGGTCAGATTAGAACTCCAACTGTGCATATAATAAGTAAACAACTCAACATAGTGCCAAGTAGCAGTATTGCAGCAAACATAATGTTGCTGAGTACTAAACCACTAACTATGCACAACACATAATAAGTAGCACAGACAGTGTGCAAGAAGGCAATGTAGATATGTGACATACAATGATATCAGACAAGACAAACATACAGAAGGCTCATCACACATACCTCCACCAATAACATGCAATGTTAAATTGCTATGTACAAACCACATGGTGATATGGATACCTTACTATATAATGAATCTACTTCAGTCTATTGAATTATCAGATAACCAAAACTAGAAAGAACAAGATGAGAAGATCGTAATCACACAATGATGAATGTTTACAATGCCAAAAGTCATAACAATGAAAAACCAGTTGATGTCACACACCACTTGGAGCTTCTGAATGGAGATTGCAGTACAGTGAGGATCGGGAAATGTACCCTTTTTCCACTGTAGTACAATCTCAGAGATGGTATATATAATTTGCAGGGGGGTGCAGGGGGGGCTTGCAAAAATGTTAAAAGGTACATTTTAGTGTTGAAATTATGTTTTTTCATTCTTATAACTTTTAGCATTGTAAATGTTCATTATTGTGTGATTATGATCTTCTTGTCTCGTTCTTTTTAGTTACTGTCATGTGATAATTTGATAGACTGAAGTAGATCTTAAACAGCATATGAATAACAGAAATTAAGGTAGGCAAGCCTGTGCATACATAGCTATGCAGAAGCATAGAATGTATATCTGGGAAGAGGAACACAGATGAAAACATCACAATGATCACAACATTCTGTCAATATATGCTGCATGTGTATAACAGCCTATCATGGTGGCAGAATGTCTTATAAGCCAAGTATACCTGCATTTCAGCAATGACACATTATGCAAAGGTGCACATACACATAGGCATATGCTATGTATGTGTGAAACCTATAGCTAAAACTATAAAGGAGAAGGTGAATGGAGAACATATGTCCACAGTAGTAAGGAAATGCATGCATGAAAAAGTAGGCACATAAAAACAGAGGACAAGCATATTCAATTAAAAACATTGCACATGCATGTGTCCTCAACACAAGATGGACTGCAAATCCCCTGCAAGATACCTGCAGCAAAAGGCCAATGTCTGACATGTGTGGATTGGACATTGTTGATGGCTGTTAATTTGTCTGTGTACAAATGACTGAAACAACACAGTAAAGTGCAACAGGTAAACAGTAATTATCCTAGGTACATAATTTAAATAGGGTTGAATATTACATACCCATATATACTACCTTGCAAACATAAGATAACAGGTGCACACTTACCAAAAACGATAACAATAGTATATATCAATGTGTATGACTGATCAAAGGACAGACATGTAGACACAACTATTGTACACCACCTGTGGGAGAATTACTAATTTATAATATTGCATTACAAGGAGTGATTTGTGTGTTGTTGATATTAGGGTCATACAAATATACAGCCATACTAAGCAATTCAGGCATTGTATATATAATGAAAACCGTACATGCTAACATCCCACTTGTGTGCACACAGCAAAGGTGCACACATGCGTAAAGGGAAGCTACAGTGTGTGTGCCTTAATAATAAAAACACACAGCAAAGGTAGTCATTACATGAGCCAGTCATATGATAACATCATGAAATTCCAAAAAGAAAATGTGAAATGTCAATCCTAGTCATTAACTCCATATTGCAAGAAGACAGGCCATGCAGAAGTTAATGCCAGAAACATACATTATAACATTAGAAGAAAACTGTGTACTTCATGACAAAAAATTAGCAATAAATGTCACACACAAGGGTGAAGTGCCAATAAGACTTCTTGACACACCAATTTCACAAATGGGGAAAATCCACTGACAAGACATTTATGTAAAAAGGCATACCTAAAATAAACACTGACAGACCAAAGTATGCAAAATATGAACATATTTCACCCCACATGCATAGAGTTACAAGAGAATGGCACTACAGTGGTATGTTGTGGTATATTATTTAACTTAACAGGTGTAATGGGGCACACTAGCTTATGTCATCACCTTTCCATGTACTCATGTGATCATTGTCAGCAAGACAAGTATATTACAGTGGTAGACTGCTGATTGTGTGATACATATTTGTTACATCCAAAACAGAGTAGATCAGAAATAACAATGTCATGGCCCACTATATGTAAGTGGGGCAAGCCACATACAGAGTGCAGAAATATATTTCCTGCATGTCCATAACACAGTTTACAGGGATGACGGCATCTGCTGATCACATGGCACAATGGTGATAATGCCCATGACATATTCTAAATTGTTATAATGCAGCAATAATATATAGCCCCATACTACCTGACTTGTGGTGTGCATCATGAGGTACATCTTAAAAGCATTGAAATTTCAAACCCCAAAAGCAGCCAAACACAAGCTGCACTTGAAAAACATGGGAAAAGCACAAAAACAGGCACTCCACAGAAAGTAGATTTAGCACTTTCGTTCTTTTATTAAGAACTTCTTCAGAATAAATAAATGAATGACCAACCCTACTTAAATACAAAACCTCTGATGACATCATCTCAAGTCACACTTAATTAACCTTCAATTAAACCAATCGAAGATATAAAGAACCATGTTTCTTACAGCACTTAAACCAGGTACGAATGTCACATAAAAATCACAAAAAACATTCAATTAATATGTTCAACAAAATAATCATCATATAAATACAAATATGCATTTGAATATGTAAACAAATAGACATAAAAATACAAAAAAATCATAAATAAGATACTTTGATCTTCTATTGCACTTATTAAAAGTTTTTATACTTCAAATAACGTTTTATAGATATTTTATCATTAATGCCTGGAGAAATATCCACCCTTAAAAAAATTTGCAATTTCAAAACTAAAAATTCTAAATAAGCATTGAATGACCCTACAAACTTCTTCCTATCAACTTGTTCAACAACAAAGAACAAAAATTTCCTAAAATCTCTACAATGTGGTACATGATTAGCTAAGGCATTTGTGATATCTTTCTTTTTGATGGCCAACATATGCTCTCTTACTCTATCAACTAACTTCTCTGTGGTTTTACCTATATAAAATCGGTCACAATTTGAACAAACAGCCAGGCATATCAAACCCTCACTTTGACAATTAAACCTACCATTTCCAGTTAGTGCAAGAGTCTTTTAAATAACATGAACTTGCTTGAACAACTGGATTTATAATATTGTCAAGATACATAGATATTTTAATCATCTTGTTGAAAGGAACCAAAATAATGGGCCTACAAGGAGGGCAGGCAACATCCTTATGTATTTTAGGTATACAAAATAATATACCCAACGGTGGCTGTTGTACCATAAGGAACTCAAATAAATCAACTGATATATAACCCTGATGTAACATGTCTAATAATGACAAACTTATTCCCTGGAAACTTGTTCTGACAAAATCTTTTGAAACTTTCTTATAATTAAGTCTGTCAGACAGTAAAGTAAGCATAGCATCCCTATACTCTGAAACTTCCATAATTACCCTCCCTTGTCCCTTATCTGCTTTCATGTACCTCAAATTAGAATAATTCCTTAATTGTCTCAATGCATTAACCTGTCCTATCTTTATTATTCTATCAACTAACTTCCATGTGGTTTTACCTATATAAAAATGGTCACAATTTGAACAAACAGCCAGGTATATCAAACCCTCACTTTGACAATTAAACCTACCATTTCCATTTAGCACATACTCTAAATGTTAAAACATCTTAAAAGAATGACTGCAGTATGGGATGTGTGCACAACTGTGTGCTTAATAAGGAAAGATAGCTGGCAAGAAACACACCATGGTGGAAGCAATACATGATTGTATCACATAGACAATACTTACTTTCCAGAGGGCCCTCCCTGATGGGGTCAAACATTTCAAATAATCTCCCATGCAATCTCCCAGAAGGAGTCATGCATGGCCCATGCCATGTCTTGGAAGAATGTGCTGATCATGTCTCCCATTTGGAATACATTAGTGACAATATCAAAGATCTGGTCCCTCAGGTCTTATGGCTGACATGGTGGAGGTCAACATCACTTTCAGTCCACAGGAACAATGGCACGTGCTGGTCCCAGTCACTCTTCATTATCATCATGTCAGTGACCTCCCAGGTCCTTGGAGATAGACTCTGTCAGAAGCAGTCAAGTGCATTGTCTACTTTAACAGAGCAGTGGACTCACATGGGTCTTGCAGTCTGTAAGATGGCAATAACTGCACATCTTTAAATATATCTAAAAGAGCATTAACTGTAAAAAAAATAACAATATGTATAACAATATAAATAATTCATACAGTGTGTAAAGTATCTAAGTCATATGTATATGATGTGTTACTAAAGTGAGAATTAGTATATCTTTACTGCTTTCATTAACATGCGCAATACATCCAACCTCAACATATTGCAACATTGTCTGTTATGCATTCACATAATTAAATAAAGTTTCATTTATTTATTTATTTTACATTTGTTGACCGGGCTAGTTTATCTGGTCCATTTTCAGTAGAGGCCTGGGGAGAAAAGCTCCAAGACAGATATAAACAGACAATAAGTAATTGTTAAAAAAAAACAAGAAGTAGATATAGAAGATATTTTATACATTTAACAGTAAATATAAAACTATATACAAAGTTTAGAGCAAGATAATATAAATATGCTAGTGGCTAAAAAATAGTATCCAGGTTCTTACTAGATGCTAACCATTGCACTACAGAAGATTAAATTAGTGGAGAGAGAAACAGCTAGAAAAGATATTAGTAGCATTAATGATAGGCTAGTCAGGGTTGGTACAAGGGCACAGCCAGTGTGTTTTGAGGAAGGTTTTAAGTTTTTGGTTGAAGAGTGGTAAGGAAGGAAGGGAAGGAAGTTCAATAGATAGAAGGTTCCAGTTTTTCCCAGTTGTGTTTGAGAATAGAGAGTCACCTGTCATGTTGTGAGATCTGCTGATGTTAACTAGGAGTTTATTTGAAGAACGCAAGGCATTAAGATTTTTGTAGGGGGTTATGAGGTCTGAGAGTATTGGAGTATTGTTTGGCTGGTAAAGGACCTTATGGGCAATTGTAAGTTGGTTGAGTTGAAGCTGGTTTTGAAGTTCAAGCCATAAGAGTTGTTTGAGATTCTGACAGTGATGGGTTCTGAAGGGTTTACCAGTGGCAAATCTGGCAATATTATGATAAGAGGTAGCAAGTTTGAGAAGATTCTTTTTGGATAGGTTAGTGTATATTGATGAGGCATAGAGTAGAGTAGAGATTAGATGGGAGTGGGCAATGGTGGTTCTTGCTATTGGAGTAAGGAAGGGTTTGACTCTGTACAGGCAGCCCATTTTTCTGTTAACTGATTTTATAGTGTTGTTAATGTGGGTGTCAAAGTTAAGGTTGTTGTCTATTGTAATACCAAGGAGTTTGGTGGTAGAGTCTGGGTATATGAGGGTACATTGTTAGAAATGACTGAGATATCTATTGTTGTGGACCTACAAGTAGGAGTAAAGAGCAGGAGTTTTGTTTTTTGGGATTCAATAGGAAGCAGCACTTTAAGAACCATGTCTCAACTATGCTAAATACTTTTTGGGTTTGGCATTGCAGTTCAGAAGCAGAGTTAGCTATGCAGATTAATGTAGAGTCATCTGCATATTGTATACAAGTTACATTGGGAATAGCCAAGTAGAGACCATTAATAAAAATTGAAAATAAGGGAGAACCTAGAATGGAGCCTTGGGGAACTCCCAGTGTGACTGGCAGGTGGGATGATAGATTATTTTCCCAGCACACTGCTTGTTGCCTATTGCTCAGGTAGGAAGTAAACCACTTTATGGACTGAGTATCCAGGGAAAGCGATTTGAGAATATTGATAAGCAATGTGTGGTTTACCATATCAAAAGCCTTTGAAAGATCAATAAATAGTGCTGAAGAGAGTAAATTGCTATTGCGGTTTCTATTAATGGTGTCTGTAAAGGATAGAAGGGCAGTGGTGGTACTATGGAATGGCCTAAAGCCATGTTGGCCCTTAGCTAGTAAGTTGTGTTGAGTTAGATGGCCTATTAGCTGATGGTGAATTCATTTTTCCATTATTTTTGCTAAGGGGGATAGAAGAGCTATGGGTCTATAGTTAGAATATTCATTGGAGTTTCCACCTTTGTGTAGGGGGATAATGTGTGAGAGTTTCCAACTGGTAGGGATATATCCTTCTTTAATGGTTCTGTTTATCAGGATGGATACAGGATAAGCAACTGCTTTGGCTGCTTTTTGCAGGTATTCAGCTGGGATTTGGTCAGCAGAAGGTGTACAAGGCTTCTGTTTTGCTAGGAGTTTGAAAATAAAGTTAGTAGATATAGGTTGTAATAGGAAGGTAGGAAGAGTGCTTGTTATGGGGGTGGGAATGCTAGTGGTGTCAGGAGAAAGCTTACTGGTTAGAGTTTGAATGGCATCTGTGAAGAAGGAGTTAAAGTCATTAGCAGTTTGGATGGGAGTCTCATGGTTAGCTCCTATTGGTGTTGGTGTACTGGAGTGTCCTGGATATAGGAGTCTATTGATATTTGCCCAGAATCTTTGAGGGTTATTTTGGTGTGCTTGCTGTATTTTGTAGTAAAAGTTTTTTTTTGTCTAAGAGTATGGCTTTTTTAGTTGCATTTCTTATTTGTCTAAGTGTCTGTTGAGCAGATTAGCTTTTGGTAGTTCGCCACCTAGTCCAGGCTTTATTTCTAAGTAGGGTTTTTGCCTGGTATCTTTGGTGAGCCATGGGACTGGTTTTGACCTAATTTTTATATTACGTATAGGTGCATGTTGGTCTAGGATAGTTAAGAAGTTAGAGTTAAAGTATTGGACAGCTTCTTCTAATGGGAGGATTTTTGACAAGTCCAATTACAGGCACTAAGTTCACTCAGAAATAGTTGTTGGTTAAAATGCATGTTGGAACATGAAGTCCTATATGATGTTGGGTGGGAGATATCTATTTTTTGCCTAATTATATAGGTTAAGCAATGGTCACTTACATCATCAGGGAAGGTGCCTACTTTGCATGTTTGGTGGTGATTATTAATCAGAATCCAATCTAAGGTGCTCTCTTTTTGGTTTGGTTTGTTAATTCTAGTTGGGGAGGTGATGGTCTGAGAGAAGCCATGAAGGTTAATATGAGAAGTAGGATGCTCAGTATTGATGCACTTCCAATCTATAGTGACGTCACCTAGGATTAAAGTTTCTTGTGGGAAGGTTGCTGTGACCCAGCTAACAATATCCTCTAAGGTGCTAATATTATTTCCAGGAGGTAGATAAATGCATAAGATATTTATGGATTTATTAGAATTAAGCTGAATCTTGGAAATAAGGATTTCTGCATTATTGTCCTTAGGTGGGGTATAAGGTGAGGTAGTAACTTGTAGCCCTTCTTTGAAAAGAATTGCTACCCCCCCCCCTTTCTTTTTGTTCAGTGATTTCTTAATATATTATTTCCTGGTGTAATAATCTCATTATCTTGGGTCTGTGGTTTTAACCAAGTTTCTGTTAAACATAAAATGTCAAAAGAGTATATGTCTAAGACAGAATGAGGATGAGGAACTTTATTGTTGAAGCTTTGGATATTGAGATGTGCTATCAGGAGAGAGTTGGGGAGTTTAATGGGGCTAGGTGGGATAGAGGGATTGGAGATATAAAGATCAGTAGGTAGGACATTTGCAGGGCCTGGGTTAGGCTGGATATCACCATTTTGTAAGGATTGAGTTTTTAGAATGTACAGTGCATAATGTAGGTTACTTATTAGAAACTGATATTTCTTGGTTGATGGATTGTGGTATTTAATGTGGAATAGTCTGTGGAACTTTGCAAGTAGGTAGCTAGGTGTAGATATTATATTTATATTATTTGGAGAGATGAGTATATGAAAGGATGTTTGTTTAGTTGGGTAGTGAAACTGAGAGTAATGTAGGTGCTCAAAGGAGGTTAAGTGATAGGCTGAGGTTATAAAAGATAGTAGTGTGGCAGTAAGTAGTAGTTTCACAAGTATTGACATAGTTGTGGTAGACATGGTGAAAACAGTTGGTTGCAGGGTATTAAAGATAGCTAGGAGAGGTAAAAGCTGGAATAGACAAGGTTTGAGTGATAAGGCTAGGAGGAAAAGTATTAAGTAGTTAGAGCTGCACTTGCTTAGGTACAGTAATAAGGTGTGGTGCTAATTGTATCCAAAGGTGGGAGTTTGTGATTTGTTGGTTGGAGAGGAGGGTGTGGTCAAGAAGTATAAGTTTAGGAGCACTGGGGATGGGTGGGAATTGGGGGAAGAGTAGGGGAGCGAAGTGAGCCTGCAGGGTGAACGGAGTCGGGTTCAGCTTGTTCTAAGGAGTTTTCGCTAAAAACAATGTGAGAAAGAGCTCAGGTAAGTCCTGATGTAGATAAGGCTTTAAATGAATAGTACAGACAGAGTCTAGGCAGGCTGGCAAGGTCAGTATAGTTAGGGAAATAAAAGAAGATTAGAAGAAAGTGGTGAAGCTAAGGAGTGTTACAAGTAGAGTTGGAGAAGGGGTGAAGAAGCAGGAGGCAGGTTGGTTGGTCCTGCTGGTGCTTAGCTCTTAGTTCAAGGGGAATCGTTTTTAACAGTTTAACATACAGGCAGAGAGCACATACATGAGTTTATTTTCCTTCTTTTAAGGTGTCAGGGACTGATAGGCAATATCCACGCAAATGATGTGGTTGGTATTTAGCTGGGGGTTCCTGAAGAGTGGATGTGAAGCCTTGGATGAAGGTAGTCCAGGGGAAGGATGTCCTTTACCACCAATTTTGTCAACTAGTGCAGTTACAATTGACAATTGAGACCTCTGGAGAGCTTCATGTTTGGTGTGAGTATAGCAGGTAAGAACTCCAATACTGTCCAGATCTTCCAGGATTCTGCCAAACCTCACACTGTTATATACATTGATGTATTTTTCCCTCATCTCAGGCTGGCTCCCTAATGGAAAGAGAATTTCCATGTAACTGTCCTTCAGTCGTCGTGCAGGAAGGTTTTCTTGCTGGTTTGCAAGCAAGGAGCTTAGTGACTCTCTTTCCTTCATAGCCTGTTGGTGGTCTCTCCAGTTGTTGGACACACCCACAATACTGTTTAACTGATTTCGCTCTTCAGAGATGTCCACATAGGTTGCCCCAGCATAGAGGCCACCTGACACTGAAGTTATTGTCCTACATATCATGGAAAAGACATAGCTCACTGAAAGAAATCTCTCAACTGTTTAGAATTTTACCGACTCCAGATTTTTGCCTCATGATTTTTGGTCTGTTCCTTACCTATAATTTTCTCCTTATGTAGAACCACACATAATGTACATAATAGGACAATGTAGGGTCTGCTACTATCAAAGTCATTTATGTGACCCTGTCAGTAATAATATTCATACTGGAAGTGTAAAAGAACAGAGTTATGAGACTTCAGAGTATATGTTAGAGCAGCATATAAAATGACCTGTAAAGGAGGACAGACACACACACACACACACACACACACACACACACACACACACACACACACACACACACACACACACACACACACACAGAGTACATATCAATATCATACTCCATCTGTATGTAATACACACAGCAAAGATTAGAGTCCAAGGTATAGCTACTACATTATAATATGTTGTTAAATTTAGCAATGTATGCAAACATCACAGAACAATGGCAGCTGCACCATCTAATGACTATATTTAGTTGACATGTGAACACAGATTAATAGAAAAGCAAAAATATGATGTGTAATTAACAATTTCAATAATTCCTAAACAGGCTGTGTACAATTGTCTACCTGACATTACTGTCCTGCAAGTACAGATTGTAAGTTGTAAAGATCACATTACTGGCTTATAAGGATGATTAACAAATGCAATAGAAAAGCTAACAAATTTATCACATCACATGGCATCATGAGGACATATTCAGCAATGACACCATCACAACACATAGATAGCAATAATTTAGGTAAACTCACATGAATGACTGAGTGTGCCCATCCAAATGTTAAACCAAATCATTGTAGTAAAATAAAAACAAGGAGGCTAAGACCAGACACAAACTTAAGCGCATTCATTCTTTAGTCTGTTGTAGAACTTCCTCAGAAAATCAAAAAATTCCCTAATCACAACATTTAAATATAGTAAAACAAAATCCACATGATAAAATTATCCAACCAACATAACAATAAGCATACAAGTAAACCTATTACATAATTAAAACAAATAAATAAAAATGCCAAAGTGACGCGAAACAAAAATACACGTCATATAAAATTGACTTTAACAATAAAATTAATATAATCTTTACAAAATATATATGAGTTATTCAATTCTTTGGACTTGTAAAAAAAATTTAATATTAATGGTCTCATTGAGACCCGGTGTACTATCAGCTGCAAATCTTAGTTGCCAAGCTGATTCTCTGCATTCTAATAAAGTCTTAAAATCTCCTGACAAAAAATGTTGTTTACGTTGTCCAACACTGAAAAAGAGAACTTTTTGAAATCCAGACACACCAGTGCATGCTTACCCATAGCATTATTAAGTTATTTTCCCTTTATAGCCAACACATGCTCTTAAATTTTTTTATTTAATATTCTGTGGGTTTTTCCAATATAAAAAACTGTTGCAAGAATTGCAATTAGCTGTGTAGACCACACACCAAGTCTGACAAGTACATCTGTCCTTGGCGCACACTACCCAATTAAAATGCTTAAATTCGATAGAAGATATATTACTAATATATCTGCATTGCTTACAATGTCCAGAAGACAAAGTTTGAAACACCAAGGAATGTACACAATCAATACTATAATGGATTTTGCTCTCAAAAATAGTTTTGATATGACACAACTTTTTAGCAAGGAGGAAGTAAGGATAGCTATGAAGAGGATGAAGAACGGAAAGGCTATTGGTCCAGATGACATACCTGTGGAAGCATGGAGGTGTTTCGGTGAAATGGCAGTGGAGTTTTTAACTAGATTGCTTAATGAAATCTTGGAAAGTGAAAGGATGCCTGAGGAATGGAGAAAAAGTGTTTTGGTACCAATTTTTAAGAATAAGGGTGATGTGCAGAGCTGTAGTAACTACAGAGGGATTAAACTGATCAGTCACAGCATGAAGTTATGGGAAAGAATAGTGGAAGCTAGGTTAAGAAGGGAGGTGATGATTAGTGATCAGCAGTATGGTTTCATGCCAGGGAAGAGCACTACAGATGCGATGTTTGCTCTGAGAGTGTTGACGGAGAAGTACAGAGAAGGTCAGAAGGAGTTGCATTGTGTCTTTGTGGATTTAGAGAAAGCATAAACAAGGGTGCCTAGAGAGGAGTTGTGGTATTGTATGAGGAAGTCAGGAGTATCAGAGAAGTATGTAGGAGTGGTACAGGATATGTACGAGGGTAATGTGACAGTGGTGAGGTCTGCGGTGGGAGTGACGGATGCATTTAAGGTGGAGGTGTGATTACATCAAGGATCAGCTCTGAGCCCTTTCTTATTTGCAATGGTGATGGACAGGTTGACAGATGAGATCAGACAGGAGGCCCCGTGGACTATGATGTTTGCAGATGACATTGTGATCTGCAGTGAGAGTAGGGAACAGGTGGAGGAGAACCTGTAGAGGTGGAGATATGCTCTAGAGAGAAGAGAATGAAGGTCAGCAGGACTAAGACAGAATATATGTGTGTGAATGAGAGGGAGGACAGAGGAATGGTGAGGATGCAGGGAGCAGAGGTGGTGAAAGTGAATGAGTTTAAGTACTTGGGATCAACAGTTCAGAGTAATGGTGAGTGTGGAAGAGAGGTGAAGAAGAGAGTACAGGCAGGATGGAGTGGGTGGAGAAGAGGGTCAGGAGTGATTTGTGACAGACGAGTACCAGTGAGAGTGAAAGGGAAGGTCTACAAGAGGGTAGTGAGACCAGCTATGTTATACGGGTTGGAGACAGTGGCATTGACAAAAAGGCAGAAGTCAGAGCTTGACGTGGCAGAGTTGAAGATGTTAAGATTTGCACTGGGTGTGATGAGGATGGACAGGATTAGGAATAAGTATATTAGAGGGTCAGCCCAGGTTGGAAGGTTTGGAGACAAAGCCAGAGAGGCAAGATTATGTTGGTTTGGACATGTGCTGAGGTGGGATGCAGAGTATACTGGGAAAAAGATGCTAAGGATGAAGCTGCCAGGTAACAGGAAAAGAGGAAGGCCTAAGGTAAGGTTTATGAATGTATTGAGAGAGGACATGCAGGTGGTTGGTGTGACAGAGCAAGATGCAGAGGACAGGAAGAAATGGAAACAGTTGATCTGCTGTGGCGACCCCTAACGGGAGCAGCCGAAAGAAGAAGAAGAAGAAGAAGATGACACAACTTCTTAAAGGTGAAAACTGGCTTGTCACCTGTAATTTGAACTAATTTCAGAATGCCAAGCAAAATTTTCCAATTTTCTACAATGATGTTCTTAATCAACCACATCTCATTAGAGATGGCCAAGGGAAAGGCTAATAAATGACCTTCTGAATCTGAAGGATCAGTACGGACTAAAGCTTGCATAACAAAACCCCCTTGCTGTGATTTACTTAAAATGGGTTGAGCTTTGGTTTCTCTAACTTTACAACCTCATTTCTGATGTCTATTAAGCATAATTCATTGTAGCCTCTGTCCATAAAAAATGATCTGAGTTTAATTATTTATTTCAAAAATGTATCTTGGTTAGTTGTTAATCGACTTAAATGTATGAGGTGACTTTTCATAGCTCCTCTTTTTGTATGTGCCAGATGTAAGCTGTCCCTTAAGGAATGTGGGTTTTCTAAAAATATTGCTAAAAAAGTATCTGTAGACACATCAAAGGAGAAATTAGTGTCCAAGAAGTCAACAGTTTTACCAAAACCATTGATAAAAAAATTCAAAAAATCAGTAGTCATGTTGAGATCATAAGCAAAGGCCTTGAACTCATCATAATCACCCCTCCATAATAAAAATAGATCATCAATTAAATGATGGTACAGTAAACTCTCAGTTAACCGGAACACAAGCAAGCAGAGAAAAAAAAATTGTAGAACTGCAGTACAATTTTCATGTGTTGCACTTTTTGTTTTCCCCATGAAGAAACATACCTTACGATTTTAAAGTTTTAGAGTTTTAAAAAGTAAGATAGGAATAAATTCCCTCTCTCCCCAACCTAAGAACAAGTCAAACCAAACAAATAGTATAGAGTATACTATTAGTCAGGCCTATTTTTAATAGTAACTCTCAAGCAATCAGAAACTACAGTTATCCAGCATCTATCAGGGTGCCAGTTAACTGAGACTTTACTGTATAACAAAATGTTATCAGCCTTGGGGTGATCAATCAGATATTTGTTTTCCCACATCACCAAAACCAAGTTTGCAAAAATAAGGACTACCCTCTCCTCCATTGCTACAACAGAAATCTGTTCATACAGTGCATTGTTAAAGATGAAAAAATTATTGTCAAGCACAATCTCCATCAGAGAACAAACAGTATTCATCTTGCTACTATTAAATTTGGTGTATTTAGTCAAATATTCATGAAAATATTCCACACCAACTTTTGGGCTGATACAAGTATACAGAGATGCCATGTGTAGGAACTCAAAGAAAAAAGTAACCTCCTGTACATTAAAACCAGTTAGCATTTCCAAGAGGTACCAAGAGTCATGAATGTAAGACTTAGAAGCTTCAACCACTGGATTACGGACATCATCCAACCACATAGAAATTGACTCAGTTTTACTGAACACAGGTGATGCAATTGGTCTAAAATGTGGTTGAGCCCAATTTTTATAGACCTTGGGAATCCTGAAAAACATAGCCATTTTTTGGGTATTCTACTTGTAAAAAATCATAAGTTTGATAATCCAAACCACCTTGACTAAACAAATCAAACAAAAATCTGGTCAATGCTGGAAAAGTCCCTTTGAATAAAGCTCATTGTTACAATCTTGTAACAGTTTTCATTCTCCAATAAATCCAAAATGGTTTGAATATAATCAGCCATATCGTTAACACTATCATTCCACCATTACCAGCTCTCATTATCCTTAAATCATTATTAGTAGACTATATATATATATATATATATATATATATATATATATATATATATATATATATATATATATATATATATATATATATATATATATATATATATATATATATATATATATATATATATATATATATATATATATATATATATATGTGTATATATATATATATATATATATATATATATATATATATATAAATATGGTTTACTATTGTTTGTGCGAACGATATTCTATCGGCTGCAATGTGCTGAAAATCAGAATGTCAAACACACAAACAGTTTTGCACCAGATAGCCAACTCCACTTATGGGAATGCATAACTGCATTTGCATAAGTGTAAATCGACTACCTGCATGGAGATCGCGGTACAGTGGGGAGTGGAAATTCATTCACATCTCCACTGTAGTGCGATCTCGGAGTTAGAATATATAAGTAGTGGGGTGCCCCCCACATGGGGAGTGCAGGGGGGCTTGCCCCCCTGCAAAAACGTGATAGTCGTTTAGAAGTTTGATTTATATCAGTTCCTATATGGCTATCACGTGTTTTTTTCGACAACAATGTTGAGTCAAATGCATCAAGCATTTGGTTGACATTGTCAAAGTTATTTTTTTTACTTTTGGTATTACCACTCATTTAGTTGAATGGAATTGTTTTTTCCATTCAAATAAACAATAGTAAACCTATATATATATATATATATATATATATATATATATATATATATATATATATATATATATATATTTATATATATAAGAACTGAACTTCGTGACAATAAAAGCATTCAAAAAAATAGAAAATCACAACAACAACTCTTGTAGAACTTTAGCGCTTTTGTCTTATTTATTGTCAAGACTTCTTCAGAAAGACATGCTTCATAAGTATGAGCAACCATTTTCACTTCATTTATATACATTAGTTCTAGCAGGCCATTTAAATTAACAACAGTTCCTTTCCAATAGTAAAGTGTGAACAAGCAGGGTGCTGTGTGCATTTTCATTAACATTACAATCGCAGTTAAATAAGGTAAATTAGTGAGACAGTAATAGCCTTGTGGTGCCGTGTGCATACTAAAAGGGATTGTGTGCAAAAAGGGATCGTGTGCAAAAAAGGGGATTGTGTGCAAAAGGGACTGTGTGCAAAAGGATTGTGTGCAAAAAAAAAATTGGGGACCGGAAGGATGACAGTCATGCTGTGATGATTCTAATATAAACATGTAACTTATGAGTCTTTGCCTCCAAAGGTAAGTAAAGAAGGGAATGGAGGAAGTTGGAGGAGTCAGGTAGAGAGTCCTACTATGCTTTGGTATCGGTGTGTGTGTAGAGTAATGTGTGGGTATGCCACCTGATGGGGGAGTGGGAGGAATGCGGTGTGGACTTGAGGGGAGGCTGGTAGGGGGCCACCCATGACAAGGAGCATATGAATGACAGAGTGTCCCAGAAGGCTGTCAGAGCGGATGGTACCAGCTGTGGGCTGATTTGGATGGTATCACCCCTTGAATGGCTGCGTGAAATAGTGAGACTGGGGGGTATAGTTGGTGCGGTCAGTGGGGGCTAGCCTGGTGATGGGGAGCAAGTGTGTAGGGGGTATGGGGGAGTCAAAAGTCAGAGAGAGAGAGAGAGAGAGAGAGGAAACACATTATATTCACTGGCACAGTTGTAAATCCATAAACACATTAAATCTACTTGCACAATTCTTCAAACTCTCTTGAACAGTTCTTCAAACCCTATCACATTTCAATCTCTATACCATTTAAGTGCACATTTAATGTTCAGTGTCTCGTTGAGACCTGGATAGACATCAGCTCTCAGTTCTATCTGCCATTTTAATTCCCGGACTTGCAGGAATGTGTCCATGTCCCCTACAAATTATGTTATTTTTTCCAGCACTGTGAATTTGAATCCTGTGAAGTTTGAGCAAATAGCACTGTGTTTAGCCAAGGCATTCAAACTGTCCTGTTTGTGTATTGCTGCAGTGTGTTCTTTAATATGGCTACTCAGCTTCCTGTTCGTTTTGCCGATATAGAAATTCCCACAGTGTTCGCAGAAAGCACAGTAGACTACATTTTTTGTGTTGCAGTCATAGTGGTCATGTAGACTGACAGTTCTGTTGCAGTGCAGGAAGGTAACGTTGTTGTTTTTTCATATGTGTACTCAGGCAACACACTTGCCGCAGTCAGACATTCCAGGTTCTGTCGATACTTCGCTCTGTGGGGATGGGCTTTTATTCCTCTCGAACGCACCACCAAAAGAAGAGGTTAGTTTGAAACAGAAGTTTGGGGATGTCCCATGTAACTTTGTCAGACCTTTTTCTCCTCCCAAGATGTCCCAATTGTTGGTGAGGACCCCTCTGATTCCAAACATATCGGTGGAAATTGGAAGGGGGAAATTTGACACCCAGTCCTTTTTGTTCGGTCCATTCTGTGCCCTTGCTGTGAATCCCTTTTCCAGGATTGGTGGGTACCTGGAGTTTCTGTGGTGTATGATCTCTTGGAACAGGTTGTCCACTAGATACTCTGGGTATTTTCTTTTTAGGAACAAGTTTCTGAGGTAAAAACCTTCCTTGATGAAAACCTTGTCCCTAAAAATGAGTCTGGATAACCGGATGAATTGTCCTTTTACAATATTCTTTTTCATGAAATGGGGATGCTGGCTGCTGAACTCTAGATAGTTATTCCGGAAAGTGGGCTTGCGGTAGATGTTGGAGTCAAAACTGTCCACTTTCTGGGTCTACAGTGAGGTGGATATCCAAGAATTGAGTGGTGGTTCCGATATGTCGTACTTTGAGGGTCAGGAAGTCCAGACTCTGGAAAAGGGTTTCCAGAAAATTGCTCAGAGAAAGTCTGTCCCCCTTCCAGACAAAAAAGACATCATCAATATGACGCCTGTACATTATGGTGTTGTTGAACCCGGGCAGTGATTCAACCTTATCCATTTCCCAGGAACTGAGGACTAAGTTTGCATATGCTGGGGCCATTTTGGACCCCATGGTTACCCCTTTCTATTGGTGGTAAATCTTCCCATTGAATTGAAAGAAATTATTTCTTAATGCTGCTTCTGTTAACCTACATACAGTATTAATCTTAGTCCCACTTAGGTTGGAGTGCCTGTTCAGGTACTGTCTGGTGAGGGTCAGTCCTTTGGCGTGGGGGATGTTTGTGTAGAGTGCTTCTACATCTAGGGTGACCAGTAAATATTCCCCTCCATCCAGCCTTAGTTTGAAGATGCAATTTAGAAAAGCCCAGGAGTCCTTGGCGTAGTATTTGCTGTTCTGTACAATGGGGTTAAGGATGTGGTCCACGTATTGTGAAATCTTTTCTATTTTTGTCCTTTGGTTCGATACCACATGGCGGAAGAGTGGATTTTCAGGGCTCTTGTGAACCTTGGGGATTCCAAAAAATTTCCCAAGACTGGGTGTCATGACCTGCATGAAGTCTTTTTCATCTTGAGAGATCTCATCCCTGAGGTACAGTTCCAACAGTAGGTTGTCAATTTGTTTAAAGTTTTGTTGTACCTGGTTGATGTTGACCTTTTTGTAGAACTGGTTATTCATGAGGGATGCTTCAAGTGTTTGGATATATCTCTCCTGCTCCATCACAACTATCCCGGCTCCCTTGTCAGCCTTCATGATCCGTAGGGATTTGTCCTGACTCAGTTCCTTCCAAGCCTGCCTTTCTTCCCTGTTCAGGTTGTGCCACTTTGCCGAGGGCTTATCAAAAAGGAGTTTCCTGATATCCCTTTTGCAGGTACTCGCAAAGAGGCTCAGTGTGTTGGAGAGTGCAGGAGTGTACAGGCTCTTCATAGTAAGGGGTCCGTTGTTATCTTCCGAGCTTTCCTCATCTTCTTCCTCTTCATATTGTTGTATATCTAATTTTAGTTGTAACTTTCTCAGGTAGCACTTGAGGTCCAGGATAACATCCACTGTGTTGGCTTTCTGTGCCGGGATGAAAGAAAAGCCTTTCTTCAGTACCTTATGATGGCTTTCCGTGAAAACTCATGTGGTGAGGTTAAAGATGTCACCTACCCCTGCTGGAGACCTGAAGTCAGTGCTATCAGGTTCTGGTATCAGTGAATGGGGAGGGTGATCAGGGTGGTCCATCCCAGTAATACTAGTACTGTATCCTGTTCCCGCTCCTTCTTCCCCTGTGATTGTTGTTCCCCCTCCTTCCCTCAATATTGTTGGTGTTGTGGTTCCAGTTTCGTTTATTACCCCCAGGTCTGAACCTGGTATAAGTCCTGGTTCTGGTTGTGAGTCCTGCTGAAGATAAAAAAACATTGTTGTTGCCACTTGTGTTGTTGTTGGAAGACTGGTCGTTGGTGGGGTCTGATAAACCCTTCCTTGATTGATCGCACTGTTCAGTGTCCTGCGGTTTGTATTGTTGTTGTCCTCATTGTTGTCGTAGTGGTCGCATTCACTGGTGTCTGAATCTCTCTGTGTTGGCTGATTCTGGAGAGGCATTTCTGGTCATGGCTGTCCCCTAGGAGGAGTATGTACCATCATCTGGGAACTACTCCCTGCTAGTGGGCTGGATGTGATGAAGAGTCTATCCACCTCTGGTGTGTTGGGTCCATTTGTGGGTTCTTGTAATTCTGTCATAGGCCTTAGTTCGGTTGTGGACAACAGATTGGTTGTGGGATATCTGTCTGGCCTTCTCCGTGTGTGTAAGGAGCATGTGGGCCTGATCGGGTATGCTTTTCCTTCCTCATATTGTTTAATGTCCCTAAGCAATTTGCCTTTTTTGCGTTCAATCAGTGTCGCCACATGCCTAGTAATTTTGTGCGGTACATTGTCCCACATTTCCGCAAAGTCAATAAATGTGGGATCCGCACATCCCTGCAGGATCCCACATTTATTGACTTTGTGGAAATGTGGGACAATGTACTGCACAAAATTACTAGGCATGTGGCGACACTGATTGAACGCAAGAAAGGCAAATTGCTTAGGGACATTAAACAATATGAGGAAGGAAAAGCATACCCGATCAGGACCACATGCTCCTTACACACATGGAGAAGGCCAGACAGATATCCCACAACCAATCCATTGTCCACAACCGAACTAAGGCCTATGACAGAATTACAAGAACTCACAAATGGACCCAACACACCAGAGGTGGATAGACTCCTCATCACATCCAGCCCACTAGCAGGGAGTAGTTCCCAGATGATGGTACATACTCCTCCTAGGGGACAGCCACAACCAGAAATGCCTCTCCAGAATCAGCCAACACAGAGAGATCCAGACACCAGTGAAGGTGACCACTACGACAACAACGAGGACAACAGCAATACAAACCGCAGGACACCGGACAGTGCGATCAATCAAGGAAGGGTTTATCAGACCCCACCAACGAACGACCAGTCTTCCAACAACAACACAAGTGGCAACAACAATGTTTTTTTATCTTCAGCAGGACTCACAACCAGAACCAGGACTTATACCAGGTTCAGACCTGGGGGTAATAAATGAAACTGGAACCACAACACCAACATAACTGAGGGAAGGAGGGGGAACAACAATCACAGGGGAAGAAGGAGCAGGAACGGGATACAGTACTAGTATTACTGGGATGGACCACCCTGATCACCATCCCCATTCACTGATACCAGCACCTGATAGCACTGACTTCAGGTCTCCAGCAGGGGTAGGTGACATCTTTAACCTCACCACACGAGTTTTCTCAGAAAGCCATCATAAGGTACTAAAGAAAGGCTTTTATTTCATCCTGGCGCAGAGAGCCAACACGGCGGATGTTATCCTGGACCTCAAGTGCTACCTGAGATAGTTACAACTAAAATTAGATATACAACAATATGAAGAGGAAGAAGATGAGGAAAGCTTGGAAGGTAACAACAGACCCCTTACCATGAAGAGCCTGCACACTCCTGCACTCTCCAACACACTGAGCCTCTTTGCGAGTACCTGCAAAAGGGATATCAGGAAACTCCTTTCTGATAAGCCCTCAGCAAAGTGGCACAACCTGAACAGGGAAGAAAGGCAGGCTTGGAAGGAACTGAGTCAGGACAAATCCCTACGGATCATGAAGGCTGACAAGGAATCCGGAATAGTAGTGATGGAGCAGGAGAGATATATCGAAACACTTGAAGCATCCCTCATGAATAACCAGTTCTACAAAAAGGTCAATATCAACCAGGTACAACAAAACTTTAAACAAATTGACAACCTACTGTTGGAACTGTACCTCAGGGATGAGATCTCTCAAGATGAAAAAGACTTAATGCAGGTCATGACACCCAGCCTTGGGAAATTTTTTGGAATCCCCAAGGTTCACAAGAACCCTGAAAATCCACCTTTCCGCCATGTGGTATCGAACCGAAGGACAAAAACAGAAAAGATTTCACAATACGTGGACCACATCCTTAACCCCATTGTACAGAACAGCAAATACTACACCAAGGACTCCTGGGCTTTTCTAAATTACATCTTCAAACTAAGGCTGGATGGAGGGGAATATTTACTGGTCACCCTAGATGTAGAAGCACATTACACAAACATCCCCCATGCCAAAGGACTGACCCTCACCAGACAGTACCTGAACAGGCACTCCAACCTAAGCGGGACTAAGATTAATACTGTATGCAGGTTAACAGAAGCAGTATTAAGAAATAACTTCTTTCAATTCAACGGGAAGATTTACCACCAACAGAAAGGGGTAGCCATGGGGTCCAAAATGGCCCCAGCATATGCAAACTTAGTCCTCAGTGCCTGGGAAATGGATAAGGTTGAATCATTGCCCGGGTTCAACAACACCATAATGTACAGGCGTTATATTGATGATGTCTTTTTTGTCTGGAAGGGGGGCAGACTTTCTCTGAGCAATTTTCTGGAAACCCTTTTCCAGAGTCTGGACTTCCTGACCCTCACAGTAGGACATATCGGAACCACCACTCAGTTCCTGGATATCCACCTCACTATAGACCCGGAAAGTGAACAGTTTGACTCCAACATCTACCGCAAGCCCACTTCCTGGAATAACTATCTAGAGTTCGGCAGCCAGCATCCCCATTTCATGAAAAAGAATATTGTAAAAGGACAATTCATCCGGTTATCCAGACTCATGTTTAGGGACGAGGTTTTCATCAAGGAAGGTTTTTACCTCAGAAACTTGTTCCTAGAAAGAAAATACCCAGAATATCTAGTGGACAACCTGTTCCAAGAGATCATACAGCACAGACACTCCTGGAAAAGGGATTCACAACAAGGGCACAGAACGGACCGAACAAAAAGGACTGGGTGTCAAGTTTCCCCCTTCCAATTTCCACCGATATGTTTGGAATCAGAGGCGTCCTCACCAACAATTGGGACATCTTGGGAGGAGAAAAAGGTCTGACAAAGTTACTTGGGACATCCCCAAACTTCTGTTTCAAATGAACCTCTTCTTTTGGTGGTGCATTCGAGAGGAATAAATGCCCATCCCCACAGAGCGAAGTATCGACAGAACCTGGAATGTTTGACTGTGGCAAGTGTGTTGCCTGTGTACACATACGAAAAAACAACGTCACCTTCACGCACTGCAACAGAACTGTCAGTCTACATGACCACTATGACTGCAACACAAAAAATGTAATCTGCTGTGCTTTCTGCAAACACTGTGGGAATTTCTATATCGACAAAATAAACAGGAAGCTGAGTAGCCATATTAAAGAACACACTGCAGCAATACACAAACAGGACAGTTTGAATGCCTTGACTAAACACAGTGCTATTTGCCCAAACTTCACAGGATTCAAATTCACAGTGCTGGAAAAAATAACAGAATTTGTAGGGGGCATGGACACATTCCTGCAAGTCTGGGAATTAAAATGGCAGATAAAACTGAGAGCTGATGTCTATCCAGGTCTCAACGAGTCACTGAACATTACATGTCCACTTAAATGGTATAGAGATTGAAATGTGATAGGGTTTGAAGAACTGTGCAAGAGGGTTTGAAGAATTGTGCAAGTAGATTTAATGTGTTTATGGATTTACAACTGTGCAAGTGAATATAATGTGTTTCCTCTCTCTCTCTCTCTCTCTGACTTTTGACTCCCCCATACTCCCTACACACATGCTCCCAATCACCGGGCTAGCCCCCACTGACCGCACCAACTAAACCCCCCTGTCTCACTATTTCACACAGCCATTCAAGGGGTGATACCATCCAAACCAGCCCACAGCTGGTACCATCCGCACTGACAGTCTTCTGGGACACTCTGTCATTCATATGCTCCTTGTCATGGGCGGCCCCCTACCAGCCCCCCCTCAAGTCCACACCACATTCCTCCCACTCCCCCATCAGGTGGCATATCCACACATTACTCTACACACACACCGATACCAAAGCATAGTGGGACTCTCTACCTGACTCCTCCAACTTCCTCCGTTCCCTTCTTTACTTACCTTTGGAGGCAAAGACTCATAAGTTACGTGTTTATATTAGAATCATCACAGCATGACTGTCATCCTTCCCGGTTCCCCCCCAAATTTTTTTTTTTTTGCACACAATCCCTTTTTGCACACAGTCCCTTTTTGCACACAATCCCCTTTTTTGCACACGATCCGATTTTGCACACAATCCCTTTTAGTATGCACACAGCACCACAAGGCTATTACTGTCTGACTAATTTACCTTATGTAACTGCAATTGTAATGTTAATGAAAATGCACACAGCACCCTGCTTGTTCACACTTTACTATTGGAAAGGAACTGTTGTTAATTTAAATGGCCTGCTAGAACTAATGTATATAAAGGAAGTGAAAATGGTTGCCCATACTTATGAAACATGTCTTTCTGAAGAAGTCTTGATAATAAATAAGACAAAAGTACTAAAGTTCTACAAGAGTTGTTGGTGTGATTTACTATTTTTTTTAATGCTTTTATTGTCACGAAGTTCAGTTCTTAGTTAAAATTTCTTCTCTTTGTTCAATTTTTTTGAGTGCGGTTAATTTTAGTTTTATATATATATATATATATATATATATATATATATATAGATAGATAGATATAGATAGATAGATAAAGCCACTCTTTCTCCTTCACTAAGATTATCCACTCTCAACCTAAATGTCAGTCTGTTCTTAAAATCATTTTTATAAGCAGTATTGAAAACTTGCAGGGTGGCATTGAGTGGAGTATTAAAGGTGCTATGTTTTTTAAGACCAGTACTGTGTGGAATAAATCTCGAAAATTCATGCAAAACATATTGTATATTAAGTTTCGTTAAATACAGTTTGAAATCAATAATAAGCTTGATAATACTGACAGAAACTGCAGGAATGAATGAAAAACCTTTTATCAAAAACAAGATCATATCATCAGGGTCTATATTACATTGTCAAAAGCCGACAATATCGAATCACCTTTAGTGATTCAAACTATTAAACATTCGATGCTCTGATATAGACCCTATCATCAGACAATTTCACATCACTGAGATTGAAAATGTCAATCTGAAATTTTAAGTCTTTTCCCAATTCTTGCCTGTCCCCTTCCCCTTGGTTTGCTCATTGTTGGACAACTTTAGGGTATGTTTGTAGCCTGATTGATCCACTAAAAAAAGACCTGATGGAGAAGAGGAGGGCAGAAGTACACTATTTTCCATTGGGTTACTTGTACTCGGCATACTTGCATTAAAACTATCTGTGGTGTTAGTAATAGGAACACCGCTCTGACCATCATTGAATGCTGTTAAAGAATGTCCAATAACTGATGTACCATTGCTATGAAAATCAGAAGAATCAGAAGACTCAGATTTTAGTGGATATGCTTAATTAGTAGCATAAGCAGCAATGTCCCTATGGAGTTTACCTTGCTTTCTATTAATGATGGCAGCTCTATGCCGGTCCAGTTTAGCACCAGTACCTGAGTACAAAGTAAATAAACAGCTAAAGCTGTCTGAGACATTAATCCTGTTGTCCAAAGATTGTATTTGTGATCAAAAGACAACTAAATCCCTTTGATAATGTTTGATCAGAGCCTTAATGACAGCGATACCCATGTTGCTGCATAACATCACTAGTTCATTGTATAAGAAATCCCCTTTCTTAACTCAATTTTGGAATTTGAACACCCTTAAGCCCTGCAGCACACAATCTCTCCTCAAGCATTCCTCAAAGTCCAGCTGCAATGAAATGAATTTGACAGAATACTGTTCCAATTTATAAATATCATTTTTACAACTATTATAACTATTGTTGTACCCATTTATAGATCCAGCACTTACTGTGGCCTCTTGTCCATTCACAGTATTGACTGTAAAAGGATTAACCATCTCCTTGAAAATATTGTACGAAACATTAATTCCACTGTTATTGGGCCTCTTGTTGTTAACCACTGTAACTGTTTCAGTGAATGTGGCCACATTAGCATCAGGAAATGAAACTGATGTACCAGGAGCCACAACATTTGATGAACCATTGAATGAACCTGAACCTCTAGTCAAAAAATTTGCTGATTAGCCTTCATGAATTGCTCCAACAACAACCATAAAAAGGTGTTCTGCCAAATGAGAAAAGGCATCCAGAGTAGGATGTATACTCAAATTTAAAAGGGTGTCTTGTGAAGAATCTTCACCAGCCATGATTTTATCACTACCAACACATACAAATGAGGAAACTGTAAAAATCAAACTAATGACACAAAATTTGCTAAAAAAAATACTGGTAATAAAATAAAAACAGGGAGGCTAAGACAAGACACAAACTTAAGTGCTTTCGTTCTTTAATCTATTATAGAACTTCCTCAGACAAAACAAAAAATCCCCTAATCATGTTTAAACATAGTGAAACAAGACCCACATGATAACACTATCCAACATAAAAATAAACCTATTACATAATTACAACAAATAAATAAAAGTTCCAAAGTGACATGAAACAAAAAATACAAATTGTATACAATTGACTTTAATAATAAAATTACTATAATCTTTAAAAAAATATATATGAATTATTCAATTCTTTGGACTTGTAAGAAACATTTAATATTAGTGGCCTCATTAAGACCCGGTGTGCTATCAGCTGCAAGTTTTATTTGCCAAATTGATTCTCGGCATTCTAATAAAGTCTTAAAATCTCCAGACAAATAAAATGGTGTTTACTTTGTCCAACACTGAAAAAGAGAACATTTTGAAATCTAGACACACCAGTGCATGCTTAGTCAAAGTATTATTAGGGCCTTTTCTTGTTATAACCAACACATGCTCATAAATTATTTTATTTAATGATCTGATGGTTTTTCCAATGTAAAAAAAAACTATTGCAAGAATTGCAATTAGCTGTGTAGACCCACATAACCAAATTAAAATGCTTAAATTCAAAAGAAGATGTATTACTAATATATCTGCATTACTTACAGTGTCTACAAGAAAAAGTCCCAAACACCAAGTAATGCACACCATCATTACTATAATGGATTTTGCTCTCAAAAATATATTGCAATATCATTAAGTACAGCTGTGACCTTTATGACTAATGCTATCTTGTTCAGTTACACAGGGTCATCAAGATCAGGCCATTGGTGTCACACATCAGGTACATGTTTCTGTAGTCAATTAGCATGATCAATAGCTTTTGCTTGCCTCTGCCTGCTGTTATGACCAAAGTGTATATCCACCTGTTGTTTGTGTTCCACTGTAACCTACAGGCTCCACATTACACAGAGTGATCTGTTCCCAATCCAGGGAAGGCAGAACTGGCAAAGCAGTCTGTCATTTAGTACAGTTGTGGTCTTTTTGACTAATCTTGTCTTGTTTACATGCATATGACACTAACAGTGTGGAAAACACCATCAATCATCCGGTATGTGCATATCTTATTTATTATGTTGTCTGCATCATTGTCAATGGTACATGATGCAGTGTATGTGCTTACTACAGAGTTGCTGTGTATGTGTCTCTTTTTATATAACAGTGGCATTTTAACCCTCAAAACTGGTTGTGGAGTCAGTGGAGAACATGCCAGGTATTTCATAATTTGTGTTTGTTTTAAAAATGTGAATAATATTTGTTTGATATGTAATTCATATGGCTTCTTTCTGCTCTATAGGCCATTGCACCACCCACAGCCATGTTGATGTGCTAAGTCCACATCACCATAATTAGTCTGTGTAGTTAAGACACTTGTTCAATGATGTCAGTCATATTCTGCATTCTAATGTATATAACGTGTCATCTGTATGTATTCACAGCACGTCCGCCTCCAGCCTCCTGCAGTAACCTGTCCACATTACCGTAAGGTGAGATGTGATGTGCCTCACTGTGAAAAAATGGCCTGTGGCACTCGAGGCATTGAAGTGGGTTCATTGTCTGGCCTGGAAGGCAGAAGTAGGGTGTTTTATTGTATAACCTCTAATTGGGAAGATAGTGTGCCCAGACATTCTGATGATATAAGGGCATCATACATTGGACAAGATGATGACTATGGTCAGCTGTCCCATGTTGAGGCTGGTAGTGATGGTGACTCATCCCTACATTTGACTGATAGTGCCCATTGGACCACACTTGGGAGTGTAGCTGATGTGCATGTATGCAAGTCAGATGGTGTGTGCTTACTATTACAGGTGCATAAATATTCACAATAACATCTTGATACTGACCTGCATGTACTTGCTCTTCCTACAGATTGTGTAGCACAGCAGCTGCATGTGTTAAATGAAGATCAGGAGTGCAGACATGTAGAGGTCATAGCAGCATTGACTGCACAGCAAGATATTCTAGTATCTGTTGAATGCTCTCTTGAAATCCTTGGTACACTGTTGCTAGAGCAGTACCATAGTACAAACCAGGTGTTACATGCCCTATCCCTCATGAGCAGATTAAATTCAGTGAGGAGAGGTGGACCCCCTCTCAGTAGACCTAAACATGGCTCTTGGACATCATTGTCTGTGCTGCAACAGGCATGCACACTGGCTGTTGGATGACCTATTCAGAACCCAGCAGTCATGTCCAGACAGACACATCACAGTACTGCTCCTACCCACACCATGTCCCAAAGTGTTAGTGTCACCACAACCAGCTCCTTGGTACAGCACCATGGACTGAGTATTTCTGATGTGGCAAGGGCAGCCAAGACTGCAGTGTGTACCATCAACATGAGGGCCCTAGACTGCATTAGAGTAACACTGGCAGTTGAGACAATTTGTGTCCTGGTATGTCATTCAAACTCTGTGACAATGATGACCACTGTGCTGACCACTGCTTACTCCATCCGTAAGTTGTGTCCCAAATGTTGTGCTATGTTGTACGTCTTTGTCATTGTTAAATTTTATGTAAAATATTGACAATTGCACTACTCTATGTAACAATCACCCTGCTTTAATTAAAGCAGCTCTTGCTAGTTCATATATAGTTTCATAGGTTCATAGATTAGCATTAGGCTAACTGTCCTTGTGGACAATTTTACACCCAGTGAATTAAACCCTGTACCATGTGTCTGTAAAAAAGGCAGTGACCTCACTACTTCTTCCATGCTAAGCAAGTGTTCAACCATATACACTAATTCCCTTTAATAACATGGCATAATATAGTGAATATTTCTTCCATTCTTTACCATATTACTTTATTCTTCCATCATTGATTTAGAAATTTCATATTTCATTGTTGTCTGCCATATCTGCATGCACAGGTATACCTCAGTGAGCATACATATAATGCTTGTGGCATTTTATTCCGGCATTGCAAATGCCTTCCCATCAGCAGAACATGCACCTCTGTTTACATATTCACTTTTGTTATCATCTTGCTGATTAACTATATATATATATATATATATATATATATATATATATATATATATATATATATATATATTGCCATATCCCGTACAATATACAATGACAAATGTACTTGTCAATGATGCACTGCAGAATTGAGCATATGTTTTCATCTGACTGACTCATGTTGCACACACTTGTGCATTACAGTGCTGCCTTACCTGTGATATTCCATGTCAGGAATGTCCCATAATACTTATTTGTGACATGTCAAGCATACTTCTTTCTGCTGGTCCTTGCATTTTTGTTAGTAGTGCTGCTAATGTGTGCTGCATAGTGTGGTGTACAGCACTGTTACACATCCCTATGACATGTGTCATGTATCACAATGCAATTGTACCAACCCATTCTGTTAGTTATGATACATTCCCAAATAATGCAAAATCCTACATGTATTGTGGTAATGGCAGTTGTACTGCTACCTGCACATGAGAATTTTGTGCATGATGAGATCCTACCTAGACAACACCACCTTCTGTTCTATGCACCTCAGGTGTGCCACACATATAAAAGTGTGATAATCTTTGGTGATGTACCTTGCATAAAGTGGTCCTGTGATGAATGTTTCTCTGCAGACATCCAGATGTGGTCATTACTATGTCACGTATATCTGTATAAGGCTTTGCAAGTAAATAGAGTGTATCATGGTATGTATGATATTCAGTCTTGACATCCAATAGATTGTTTCCATTAGCTGTGTTCTGTGCTGCTGTTGTGGGGCAACACTGTGTGAGCATCACTGTTGTGTCTGTGTATTTCTGTGCATGTAGCTTGTCATGACTAAAAGGGATTTACTAGATGTTGCATGTTGCCTAACTATAACATATGGCTGCAGTCACTGTTGTCCACCTCTATTTCTTCTCAACCTTCTGTCCCCCTGATCATCCTGTGACAGCTCTGATAGCTGTACATCAGACATTGGAAGTTCTTTGGTTAAGTCACTCATGCCTGCAGCCTGCAGGCTATGGTGTTTTGATGTTAGCATATTGCGCAGCATGGTACACATGGTGACCATCTTTGATGATGTTTCTGGTGTGAATTGGAGTGCACCCTGGATGTGTCTAGACATCTGGATCTTGGGGCAGTACTCATAGTCCAGCCCTTCATATTTTCATAATGGTAATCTACAAAGAGTGGTGCTCCTTGCTTATGCAAATCACATCATTCAGGATGACTACAAAAATGATGAGGTGTTTTGGTAACTTTGCCTCCCTATTACAAAAGCCTAACATGCTTAAGGCATAATCAATAGGGGACAATACTGTGCAGATAAGAAGCATTCCACATTTGTGTATCAGTAGGATTCTTGGAGATGAACCTAAAAGGACTTTATTTGCATACACATTGTGTAAATGGCCCTGAACTTATGTCAGTAAGCAACAATTTACTATGAAAATATGGAGTTGTGAGGAGTAGGGAAAAATGAATATGTACTGCCATACATTTTCAAAGGAGGTACAATTATTGACTTTACTTTAATGGAAAGGCTCACCCAGACTCTGCAACAGTTTTCTGTGAGGAAAAGGTTAGTTTGTTTTTTTATTTCTTGCATTTAGTATTACTTTATTGCCTTTTTCTATTTTGTATACTGTGATTTGTTTTCTTTACACTCAGTTTTACTTGTATTCTGCTTTTACCTGCATAGTAAAAGTTGAAAAGAGACCCCAGTTCTGACTCTTATGAGTCAGACAGAAATTAGAACAGGTCAAATAAGGAGTCACACATAAGTTAGAACAGGTCAGTTAAGGGTAATCATCTGTGAACTGAGGGGTGGAGTTATGAACTAAACCTTCTATTTAAGGGGTAAAATAAAACATTTCAGAGCTTTACTAGAAAGGCTCACCCAGACTCTATGACAGTTTGCTGTGAGGGAAAGGTTAGTTTGCTTTTTATTTCTTGTATTTGTATTACTTTATTGCCTTTTCCTATTTTGTATACTGGATTTGTTTTCTTTACACTCTGTTTTACTTGTAATCTGCTTTTTACTGCATATTAAAACTTGAAAAGAGACCACAGCTCTGTCCCTTGTGAGTCAGACAGAAGTTAGAATAGGTCAATTAAGGAGGCGCACATAAGTTAGAAGAGGTCAGTTAAAGTTAATCATCTGTAAACTGAGGGAGTGGACCTAGGAACTAAACCTTCTATTTAAGGGGTAAAATATAACATTTCAGAGAGTTACTGGAAAGGCTCAGCCATACTCTGTGACAATTTGCTGTGAGGGAAGGTTAGTTTGCTTTTTATTTCTTGTATTTTGTATTTCTTTATTGCCTTTTTCTATTCTGTATACTGTGATTTGTTTTTTTTACACTCTATTTTACTTGTATTCTGCTTTTAACTGCATATTAAAACTTGAAAAGAGACCACAAATATGTTGCTTGTAAGTCAAACAGAAACTTTTCCCACCCTCCCACCCTGTTGCTGTTGTGTTCTTAAACACCACTGTCTTTCTAGCTGCCTGTCTCTTATGTTAGTTTGATCATATATCTCATTTCCTTTCTGCTTTTACTGACTGGTATGAGTTAGCACAAACTTATCATTTTGTGAAATCACTCCCCTTCACCTGTTTCAATTTATTGACCATCCTACTGCATTCCATAGTACCAGAATACAAAAGTGCCTACCCCATTTTAATCTATCTTGCTCTTTTAAAATAACGTCTGTCCACTAAAACTTAACTTTTTAGACAAGTTACCCAATTTCATATCTAACTGTTTAGTGTACACTGCAGTGTTTAGGATAAATCTTTTTTTTTTCATCTTACCTTTAAGCATCTATTGCAAGACCACCAGGTATTGGTGAGCCCACATTCTGCTTCTCAGTAGTCATCTTGGGATTAGTACTTCTGTTTTCTCCTGGTGAGAGAAGGAGTACCGTGACATTATTTCCTGGAGGCTGCTGAACTCCAGAAAGCCTAATAACTGTTTTATAGGTAACAGTTTGAACTCTGATTATATTCTGATCCTGGTGAATGGAGGAGCAGAGTGCATTGATTCCTGACTCTTTCTGGTTGGAGAGTACATGTCTGTGCTCAATGTACCTGATTGGTCTGGTTGCTATTTGAGGCATCTACCAGAAAAAAGGTTACAAGCCTACAGACCCTTGCATCATCTGGGACAATATTGTGGATCAACAAACAGGCTGTGGCCTGCTTCTCTTCTTGGGATTGGTGCTAACATTTTGCTTCTGATGAGAGAAGAAGAAAAGGAGCATTGTACCCCAACAGAGTGAAGCTGTGGTGAAACCAGCATTGGTAGTAGCCAGGTAGTAGCCATTCATGCAACTCCCCTCTTTTCATCATTTTTGACAACCTAATTCTTTGTTTTCACTAAGTACTGCTTGATTTCTTTCTAACTTCAGAATATCTGCCTAAATACATCATCCTTAAATTTTCAGGGTCTACGTATTAGTTTCCCCTCAAATGTTTGGCCGTGCTCTGTACAGACTCAGACATCTTGAGTGATATTTTTCCTGTAAAAGCACAATTGAAACTTGTCCAGTATCTAGTTGTACACAGGATAACTAGTTTGCAGTGACAAGCACTGTCCACATAGTTGCAAACCGGATACTCCTGACAGTCACTGATATTCTCACTCTAACAGTCTAATCAATAGGAAAGGAACTGTTGCCATGCATATGAACTTTCCTACTGTCTCTCTTACTGTCTTGGTGGATATTGGCATCCTAAGGAAATGTAGAAATTGCCTCATGTTTTCTGATAACCAGTTAATTCTCAAACAAACTGATACGGTATGTGAGAGATGTATTTACACAACATCAGTGGAAGCAAAGCTCTCATATAAAACTAGTCCTAATGTCAATAAGGTTGTTAGTAGTATACATTCTGCACCCATCATGCACAGTTCAAAGCAGACATATACACCCACATATTCTAAGGCACTTACATGTAACCTTCCTAAACCACAAAGAACTCCTAGACAAAGTACATATAAGAAATACCCTCAGCAGCCCCAAACACACTCTTTCAAAACAACACCGACATCAACACATAGAGCTACATCTCATGTAGCCTCTACCTCTAAGCCCATAAGGCAAGTCACCACACAATCTAACATTTTGGTCATTAGAGACTCCATTGTGAGACACACTGATGTCCCTCTCACCAGGCTAAGTAAGGAGAAAGTTGCAGTCAGTTGCTTCTCAGGGGCTAGGATCCACTACATTACACATGCACTCAGGTCAACGGATCACAATTATCAATATGACTCAGTCATAGTCCATGTGGAAGTAAATGACCTGAGAAGTACCTCCCTAGACTATATGAAGAGACATCGTAGAGCTTTTGGAATATGTGGGTAGGGCTGGTATGAGGCTACCATTGAACAGCATTTTACCATCTCCAAGCATGATGCCACAATATGAACAAAAGATGATTGACTTTAATAATTGGCTTAGTTCTGGTGTCATTCTATAGGGGTGCAATATTTGTGAGCATAGAAGGAGATGGTCAACAGACCATGCTGCTTTGCCAGGGATGGTCTGCATCTCTCCTCCCCTCTAGGCTTTTGAATATTAGCTAAAATATTGTCTTCCCCAATACTGCCTTTTTTAGGCAATGCCAAGCTGAAAGTACTTCCGACATAGCAAATCAAAACCAAGTAAATTTAAAGGTATTACTGCTCAATGCTAGAAACCTAAACAAAAAACTCCACTCCCTGGAAGCTCTCCTTACCCTAGAGAATGCTGATGTTTGTGCAGTCTCAGAGATGTGGTTTAAAGCCACAGATAGCACACCAACAGTGCAGGGGTTATAATGACTTCCACACATTTAGACCAGCTACTTCACAGGCAGGGACTAAAGGCAGAGGTCTCTCTATTTACATCAACAATAAATATACTTCAAGGCTGGTCAAACAGGACAATGTACTCGAGCTACTCTATGTTCAAATCACCATAGGTAAAATCCAATACCATTTGCTTGCAAGCTATAGGTCCCCCTCTATGACCCAGGAAACCCATACCATGTATTTAAACTTATTAGAAACACTAACCATCCAACCCAAAACCATATTTATGGGAGACTTTAATTACCCCACTATTAACTGTGAATCCTATACGACATGAAATGTACATGAACAGAGATTCCTGGATTTTGTAAATACAAACTCCCTGGACCAGATAGTTAATAAACCAACCAAGGGTGCAACCATACTGGATCTGATCCTCACTAATATGGGAGAGTGTTGCACACCCCCCTACTGTAATGTCTTCCCTGGTAAGGTCAGACCACAAAATGGTCTCCTTTGAAGTAAAAATAAAACCTGAACCCGCAACTAAACTGGGAATATTCAGGAACTATTCTAAGGCTAATCTCCTGCTATTAAGTGAGAACATGACAACATTTCAAGCCCCTATAAACCCTGACAACACTTCTGCCTATGCAGAACCGTTCACAAAAACCCTGTACAAGCATGTTAATAGCTGTATAGAGACAGCTGTACTCACGAGGAAGAAGTACAGAACTAACTCAAAAAACAAGCCACCCTGGTGGAATCACAAAATCAATCGGATATATAACAGGAGGAAGAAAATCATGGCAAAAATTAGAAAGTGCAGCACCCAGCAGGATAAAAGCACTCTCATTAAACTAAACAAACAATTCTGAGGACAAGTAAAGTCTATAAAGGCAAATTTGTGGTAGGTTTGTCCCAGGCCAAGGACAACCACAAAGCATTTTTTAGCTATGTCCACAACTTCAAAGGCAATACACAATTGTGTGCAGAGCTCATTATAAATTGAGGCACTTATACTTAGCCAGAACATAAAGCAAAACTCCTGGCTGATAAATTCAGCTACAATTTCACTCCTCTCTCCCCCTCAACCTTCCCTCAGGAAATATCATCAAATATAACTCCCCCCTACTATCACTAGGGAACAGGTCCTTAATGCTCTCTCTGAAAGACCAAGAAAGCTGAATCAATGGGCCCAGACAATATCCCAGGATGCATTCTAAATAGCATGAAACATGACTTATCAGGGCCTCTGGCTTTGTGCCTCAGGATTGGAGAAAGGCAACAGTCATCCCTGTGCACAAAGGTGGGCCATCTACAGACCCTGGAAACTACAGACCCACAAGTCTTACTAGTCCTATATGTAAAGCCATGGAAAGAATTATCATGGAGATGATCAATAGAGACATAGCAAACCTCCAGTCACTGGGCCCAACCCAGTTTGGTTTCGTAAAGGGTAGATCATGCATACTCTACCTGGTGGACTTCTTTGAGAATGTCAACAAAGCAATGGATGTGGGTAAAATCATCCACACTGCCTACCTTCACCTGGCCAAGACATTATAGGGGATTATAGGTTCATACTAAACTAACTGCCCTTGCGAGCCATTTTAAGCCTAGCCAATTATCCCTTGTGAGACTCAAACCCTGCAACTTGTGCTTGTAAGGCAAGCACCTTAAACACTAGGCCACTCTCCCAACCCAACATGTGACACAAAACCCCACTCAGGCATTGTTGACAAACTCAGGAGGTTAGGTACAAACCCATATGTCACCTAGTGGATCACTAAATGGCTCAAAGACAGGACCCAGGAAGTTAGAATTGGGGAATCAACCTCTACAAAGAGGGCAGTCACAAGTGGAGTCCCTCAGGGATTAGACCCTGGACCACTCATTTTTGGCATTTACTTCTCAGAAGTCAATGTCAGTGGTCTCTGGCTGATTAAATTTGTAGATGATTACAAATTAGGAGCTGTTATTGAATCTCACACTGACACAAATGTTCTCCAGGAGGGGCTAACACAGTCAAACAACTGGTGTCAGAGTCATGGACTAAAACTAAATGCCAAGAAATGCATAACAGTATCCTTTGGGATGTCATCCATTACTGGTAACTATCATGTTAACAACACACCCCTTAGAGTTGACAGAGTGGTCAGGGACTTAGGAACACATATAGATAGTAATCTAGACTTTGATCATCACATGTCTACAGTGGTGAGGAAATCATTCTGTGTTGTGCAACTTATAAACAAAGGTATGGCATCTAAGTCCAAGGATCTTATTATTCCACTGTATTTGACATTCATCACTCCTATCATTGAGTGCAATGCCCCCCCTTTGGTATGTACCTAAACAGGCATATCCAACACCTGGAATGTCCACAGAGGTTCCTCACTAAAAGAATACAGCAGATAAGTAATATGTCCTATGCAGACCACCTCAAGGCCGTATCCCTGTACCCTGTCTCCTACAGGTTTTGAAGGGATATCTATACCTGGCATATAGGGCATTGTCAGACCCAATTCTGACGGATCTCCTGCGTATCCATAAAACAAACAGTACCAGAATTACCCGTTCTAAAGACTTAAACCTTGCCTGTGATATAAATAAGACCTGCTGGAGAGATAGGTATGTATCCCAGAGACTACCCATTCTATGGAACAGGATCCACATTCATGTGAAGCAGAGTTCCTCCTTAATCCAATGCAAGTGCAACTTTGACAATTGGATGGGAAACCAGAAATTCATCCCTGGTTTGGCACCTAGGTCTCTGATGCAAACAGGTAACCTGTAAATGGTTAATCTCCTATGCCCATGCTTAAACTTATCAAGGGTATCAGAACTCATCAGATATTTGGGATGAATGGCTAAGCTTAAAAAGGCCTTGTGGTCATAAGCCTAGTCAACACCTATAAACCTACAATAATTTTTTATTGTATTGTAGTGCTTCTACATAAATGCACAAACTGTCAGAGGGATCATTAGGAAATGTAATCATTTTTGTGCTTGTGCATACATGGACAAACTGCAGAAGGGATCATGGGGGAAATGTTTCATTTTACTGACACTGAAGTGCTTGTGCATACATAGAAAAACTACTGAAGAGGTCATTGGGGGAATGTTTCATTATGGTGTCAGTGAAGCGCTTGTACATACATTAACAAACTACTGAAGGGGTCGTTGGGGGAGATAATTCATTTAGTGAAGAGATCACTGGGGAAATGTTTCATTTTGGTGTCAGTGAAGCGCTTGTACATACATTAACAAACTACTGAAGGGGTCGTTGGGGGAGATAATTCATTTAGTGAAGAGATCACTGGGAAATGTTTCATTTTTGTGTCAGTGAAGCTTGTACATACATTAACAAACTACTGAAGGGGTCGTTGGGGGAGATAATTCATTTAGTGAAGAGATCACGGGGGAAATGTTTCATTTTGGTGTCAGTGAAGCGCTTGTACATACATTAACAAACTACTGAAGGGGTCGTTGGGGGAGATAATTCATTTAGTGAAGAGATCACTGGGGAAATGTTTCATTATGGTGTCAGTGAAGCGCTTGTACATACATTAACAAACTACTGAAGGGGTCGTTGGGGGAGATAATTCATTTAGTGAAGAGATCACGGGGGAAATGTTTCATTTTGGTGTCAGTGAAGTGCTTTTGCATACAGATTGTACATGCATGGACAAACTACTGAAGGGGTTATTGTGGGAAATGTTTTATTTTGGTGCTTGTGAATGCTTGGTCAAACTACTGAAAAGATCATTGGGGGAAATGTTTAATTTTGGTGCTTGTTCATACATGGACACACTACTGAAGGAGTCCTTGGAGGAAATGCTTCATTTTTGTGCTACAGCATGCTTAGTGAAACTGCTGAATGGATTGCTTGGGGAAATGTTTAATTTTGGTGCTTGTGCGTACTTGGGCAAACTGTTGAAAGGATCACTCAGGGAAATATTTCATTTTGGTGTTGGTTAACTGCTTGTACATCCATGGTCAGACTGCTGAAGTGATCTCTGAGCAAAATAACTTATTTTCTGTCCTATTGGTGCTTGTACATACTTAGACAATCTGCTAAAAGGATTTCTAGGGAAATAATTCATATGTGTGTAAATGAAGTGCTTCTGCATACTTGGGTAAACTACTGAAGCGATGGCTAGGAGCAAGTTTGTGGATTGCAACTCAGATATCAAAGGCAAAGCAATGCTTTTAACAAAGGATGTGTGCACAATGCAGATATCAGACTATGAATCATAAGAATACCTCATTAGCATATGCTGCTTTACAAAATTTCTCATTTGCATCTTTTTATACTTAAAGCATTTCACATCATTGTAAATTACCTCTATGAATATCTCCATTGCTATGCTCATTTGTAAACATCAGAATTACCTCTATCACATTTGCACAAATGACTCTGAATACTGCCCTTGATTTCAGCATGCCAAACACACCCTCAGTGGTGTTCCATGTCACAGTGTGGAATCTGCTGAATTCATCCTTATCACATGTTAATGGTGTTCTGTATGGTGTCATAAGCCAAGGTTCTTGCGAATAACTGCAGTCACCTGTCTGTAGGAATATGAAAACACATATTTAGTCCTTATGTTTACTGTAGACATGTCTTGATTATGCTTACATTATTGCTGTGATCCAGTACTTACCAAGTAGAAGCCTCTCAGGAATTAAACTATGTTGGAAATTGTCCCTCAGACCACTTTCCCTCCATATTGTTGCATTATACAAACTACCACTGTGTGTTGTCATGATACTGGTAATGCGGTCATCTGCAGAGCACACAACCTGACAAGTATGCTCTGGCCATCCCTTTCTATTAAGGTACCAGTATATTCTGACTCAGACACCCTTGTGTTTCTACCGATACTGGGTTACCATGCAGACTGCATGTGGACATGTGAGTTGCAAACATCCTGCAAATAACATGTACCAGCTCTCTATCTAACTTGAATATATCACTGATTTCTTGTTCAGAGGGCTGACTTAACTGTAGCCTGGCCCAATGCCTTCTTGGCTGCCTTCAGAGATGCATCTGCATATCATCCTTTATTTATGGCTTGTAGTACCCTAGCCTACTCTACTGTATTAAATGCAGCTTGCGTTTTTTGGAGTAATATTTTCCAGAATCTACAGGATTGCTTAAGAAATTCATAGGAAATTCTAAGGTAAACGATAAGCATAAATTACCTGATGAGTGCTTCCATAACATTGTTGGCACACTAGTCTGTTGCATTCTACTGTCACTAGATGTACACATTGTGTTTTGGAATCCGCTGGGCATATGTAGTCCACAACTATCCAATGCTGAATAATTCATTACTTGTTCTTGTCTGAACATCTGTTATGGAACTGGATCCACCACTGATGTACCAATGTCTTCCTTCGGCATTCTGCTCTGTCCACAACTTTCTTTTGGAATCCAGCCATATTTTTATATGTTCATATGAATTATCAATCAGTCTTTGTCATTTAATGATTTCTAAATGCATTGTAAAAGTTAATATATAAATATATTAAAAAAAAGAGGAATGCAGTGTTTGTTCCATTCAGTACAACCGTTGTGCTATTAATTATTTTTAACATCTCTTTTATTAGTGATATGTTTTGCACTTCTATGCTAAAATGATAGTGAAGAAATATTAATTGCAGATTTTTTTTTTGCCTGTCACATACAAGCTAGCATCCATCGCTGTAGGCAATTTATATTGGTGTGCCTTCATTGATTACATGTCAGTATAAAGCACTGATGTATGGCTGGGCCCATCACCTCTGAACTTTCAGAAATTCTTGTTATATTCTATCTCTCTCTCTGTGAATTTTGTAGCTGTGAGGAATACAACAATTTTGTGAATTACTTTTTAAACCAATAAATGTATTTCAGTTTGAGATGATGAGACATTTATTCTTATTCAGTAAGATGGATCTAAAACAATGTCTGTAAATTACAAGCATCTAAATGTCAACCAGATTCAGCTGGGAATTAAAAAACTTTCTAGGAAATTAAAAAAAAAAAAAAAAAAAAAGAAATATATATATATATATATATATATATATATATATGTATATGTTTGTATATATATCTATGCATGTGTGCGTGTGTTACCGTGTTTCTGTCTACAGACAGGAATTATTTGTTTTTGAGACATAATTTAGCTAATGTGCCTTCTAGGAAAAAATAGCTTTCTGGGAAAGAGCAATGAGATTTTTGTGGAGTGTAATATCATGCAAATGACTGCAATAACTGATTACAATATTCCTAGGGACAATAACAAGTCATGTCATGTAGGAACAACAAAATTAATAAGACTTGATTTAGCTGTCTAAGTTGCACCCATTAATATACAGATGTATGTCAAACCAGCTGTATTCAAAAAAAGCCTAACAAAATATTATTTGATTATCAAGTAGTTTACATCTCCATTATGTCTGACCTGGCTTTGTCAGAATAAAATGCATAATGTGACAAACCTGTGATAAAAATATGAATTTTCACAATTATCTCATTTAGGTTTAATTAATCTACCTGTTTCTATGATAAAATCTAAAGTGGGAATGTCTACTTTTACCATAACAAATGAGCTCTTTGTTTAAAAATAGTATTATGTAAAATTCTAATATTTTATGAAAGTGGTTTCTGTGTTCCAACAAATGCAAAGAAATCCAGAACCAAAAAAGGAAATCTTCAGTTATTGCTTAAGAAAAATAGTATCATAGGCAGTTTTTTTCAAGGATGTTAAAAGCTGCGCAACAAATTATGACATACAATACAAAATGATAATAGTGATGAAATTCTCCACATTGTCTGTATATAACACATATGCATATAACAGCTGGTAAGAGCTGTAAGGCTGCTATCAGATAAATGCAAAACTTGCACAGTATTTGGAATCTCAATATTCCAGCTGACAATACTAAGCTAAAAAGTAAAAACAAAAAACAAAAAAAAAATCAACAGCTGTTCAAATCACCTTATTGTCCACTTCTGTCTATGTGCGGATGACAAGTTCTTGAGGAGGATATCATAGCTATATCTAGAACTATATGTAGAAATACTGCACAGAGTAGACTGAATAAACCTTACATGATCTGCTAAGACCATGTATGTGTCCCACCAAGATGCACACAGGGTAGTGCACTATTTTGTATTCAGAAAGTGGCTCTACAAGGTGTGTAGAGCTGCGCAAACATGGTAAACACCATGGCATACTAATTACAGCATAAGCAGCTGAATTGCATGCTAACCAACCAATCCAAGATGGAGGATTATTCAACAAGGTATAAAGCAGCTGTGTAGACTCAGTGCTGTTTTCCCTCTGAATTCCAAAACCTATTGGAATACAGCCACGAAAGGAGTCGACACAAATAATGTTATGGGCTGCTGTTGCTTTAATTAATGTGTATGATTAATATGCTGACGTCTATAATGGTGCTGCTTCTGCTCATAGACCACAACTAAGAAGGAGAAGAGTTTTCAGACCCAGTTTAACTTATCATAATCTTCATGAGGTGGAAACTGTAGAGCACTACAGGGTGGATGGAGACACATTACAGGAACTCTGCAACCTCTGTCCTCCTCAACTCAAATCCAGGGCAAACTAAGGGGAACCAATACCAGTGGACACAAAGGTATGTGTAGCCCTTACTGTAGATGTTTAGCTACAAGAAACTTTCAGAGATGAACAGGGGACATGCTAGGGGTGTCACAGGCATCAGCATCCAGGACTGTCCATCAAGTTTCCAAATGCTATCCTCCAGCATGCCAGTGACCAGATATATGTTCCCCATACCTCTGAGGGCAGGGTCACAAATATGCAGGAGTTCTACCCTGTAGCGCACTACCCTGAAGTACTGAGTGGCATAGATTGTACACATATAGAAATCAAGGTAATGCCCAGGGAACAGTGAAGAGTCTACATAAATAGAAAGGGCTTCCACTCTGTTAGCTGTCAAGTCATGTACAATGTTAAGGGAATTATTCTGAATGTGTTTGCTGGCAACCCAGGCAGTTACCATGTCTGGCACACCTCCCAACCGTATCAGATGTTTACTAGGGTTGATATCCCCTAAGGTCATTTCCTGGGGGATGCAGATTATGCACTGGAACCATGGCTGATGACACCCATCAGAAATGCACACCCACCCACTGAAAAATGCCATAATGAGGCACACTCTCAAACCAGAAATATAATTGAGCATGTGTTTGGGCTGCTAAGGTCATGGTTCTGGTGCCTAGATACATCTGGGGGAGCCCTGTAGTACAAACCATGTATATGTACTGAAATCTTCAACGTCTGTGCCGTACTTCACAACATCATCCTGAGAAAATATCTTCAGCAGGATCAACAAGGGGAAGGGGCACACATTCCACTATCATTGGCTAGGTCACCATAACTTCATGCAAAGTGAGGAGTCAGAGGGGAAACCAGCAGCTAGTGCGGTTGCAGACCTGTTATAATGAACCTTTTAGGTTTGGCATGTCTAAAGCTCCTGGCACAAAGTAATTCCGTGCACTTCACATTAACAACAAATGCAAAAGCAGTGTCTTCGGTAACTCGGGTGTTGGTAATCGCTAACATGTCACCCAAAACTTCATGGCATGTGTCACCTTTGACATGTGTGTCATGGGTTCACCATCATTGCTGTAGGCAGATGTTGGTGTGCTCAATATGCCCTTGTATTGGCTAAGCAGCAATGCATAACATAGTCGCCCAATACCTAAGGGGCTAAAACCTACATCCTATGCACATACATATAGTAACACTGATGTCAAGAATGTTCCCAACCTTTACCTATCCATGTAATGGTTGTGTACTCCTAACATCAGACAGACTCAGCTCTGAACTAAAACTGTAGCAACTGCTGGATTTACATGATAAGTCTTGATCTGGAGAATTAAAACAAAATTGTGTATTGATACAAATGAATGGCATATCCTTGCATGTTGTTACTTGGTAATGTAAGTAAGCAAAAGGTGGGTGATTTGTACAGCAATGACTTCAACATGTGACAGCAGAGACTTATATGAATATGTGTCCTCTACCAAGTAATAGGCCTCAAGCATCAAAGATTCACACATTCATACCTCTCAAAAGTACTGATGGTTACAGAATGTCCTCAGTTTGGCCTCCTACTTTTGTACAGCAAATCATTAAAGAAAGACTTTAGAAATTAATAAGAAACATTTCAGTTTCAGACTTCATAACCCTCAGAAGATTATTAAAAATACTGATGCAAAAACTGTTTTGATTCTATCAACTGTTTAACTTAGTAAGACCAAATTATGTAAAAAGTATCCATATTTTTCTAGCATTGTCACTTTTATTTATGGCTTGGTCCAGATTTGTTGCTGTAAGAGTGGGAGAGGCATGTACACATTACAAGAACAGGTAAGAAAGCAGTACAATAGCTTAGGTCAGCTATGCAACTTGAGCATCAAATACAGAGCTTATGTATCTCTGAATCCAAAACATAGAAAATAAGGATATGCCACAGTTATCATCACTTGCACAGGGCATTGTGTGTGTGGGGGAGAGGGGGCAGAAGCCTAGGCTGATACAAAAGGTAAGTGATCGTGTGTGAGTAACAAAGAGAAACAGGCCAACATTTGGATGAAGTAATACATGACCACTAAGGCAGAATGAGCTTTAAGCCTCATAGCTAAACCATATAGATGCTGTGTGTGTGTCTGTATGAGCCCTCCAGGTGAAACTGGTGTGTGAGTATCTGCAAGAACACAGCCAAGCTCTGTGCTAGCTCTACATCTTGGTATTTTGGACAGGTGTGAGCCATGCATGGCAGAGGTGGTAGTTAATTTTTGTCGTACTTGACCATGAGAACTGGCTCTACCATGAGTTGCAGTAGCACATCCATGCCCATGGTTAGATGCACCGCTGCTACCTGAATGTGACTGATATCTACTGGATGAGCTCTCCTAATGAGGACGCTCAGGACAATGACCCCATAGCCTGCCTTGTTTGGGTGTGGACACCTCAACCACTGATGGAGCAGTGGAAGTACTGCCACTATGGGAGCATGATCAGGAATGGCCAAGTTGGCTAACATCAGATAATGTGGCTGACCTATGTCCATGTAGATGCCATTCTCTACCCAGCAGGTGTTCCATCACAGACAATGCCCATTCCAATATGTCATTCATCCAATCCATTGAATAGGCAACAGTGGAGGCAGTCACACATGTCAAGCTGTGTCACATCTACAACCCTAAGCATTTCTCTGTAGGACCTATTGGAATGTACCTGTGCCTCCATGATGGCCCTAAACATACATCAAGTGGCATTGGAAGACTCACCTGGATCTTGTGGAGGATGGATGGCAGGCCTCCTCTGAGCCCCCCTAACAACCCTTCTGTATGATACCTCTCCTAAACTTTTGTCTACAGCCAGAGTCAACATGCATTGAAGCCACAGTAACCACACTACCCTGACCAAGTATCTCACCTTTCACCTGTCCAATATCTGAGGGATCACTGGAATGGGTTGGCATAGGCTTACTGGCTGTGTCCTGTAGAATTACAGGGGATGACTGAATGTCAACCTCAGAGTCAGATTCAACCTCTGTTCCCTCTGACTGTGCCTCTGTTTGCCCACCATCATCATCAGAGTCCGTTGATGCTCTGCAATGATCTGACATCAGGTGAGAGTACTACAGTTCCACTGTCAGGATCACCTGTGATAATAAGTAACAAACATAGGAAAGAAATAAATTCCTACACTGCTATTGTCCAATATATGCTAACAAACTAACAGTGGTGCCACTATTACAGACAGTACAGCAACACACACAAGAGTCCTGACACCCACATCACACATATGGATATAATAAATATTTATTTTAACTGCTCATCAGTACTGCCATAAAAAATGTTCTGTGCAGATGATTGCAGAGCTCCTATAGTGGATGGACCTGGAAGACGTTATGCAAACAGTAAGGTCACCATTATTGCAATTAGCAGTAACACAAGGGTTTAAAACTGTTTGCCCTTTATAGGTCTATTAACAATACTTTTATCAAATACTTGGTTGACACATCCACCCCAGTCCACGTGCAATCAATCAGAATATGTTGTTAACTATATCAATCTACAATTACCCCCCAAAAAAAAAATTATATTAAACAGAACTTAAGTATTGCTGTCAATATTTTACTATGCTAGAAATATTTAGCAGTTGAAATAGGTAAGCCTACCTGGAAGCTCCTCTTGGAGCATACTTGTCCTCCCTGAAACAACAGCACCAACATCAGTCAAATGCTGCTGTGTACTATCCACTGAGCTCTCTAGATCCCTGACATTGGACAAGAACTGTTCATGTGGTGTCAGTGGTGGCTCTGTAGCAGCCCCCCCCCCGGTAGCCATCCATCCACAGGCCGCTGCAGCTACTATTCTCCAGGCCAGTGAAATCATGTAATTGGTGCTATGACACACCTGATCACATGTTCTGCTCTGGCCACCTACGGGTTTACATCATCCACTATCTGCTGCCAAATTTGCATTCTTCTAGAGATATAACCATGTCCCCTCTCAAGCAGCAAGGCACCATGTCGCCTAAATAATTCAATGATTTATTAATTCTCAGGGTCACTGAAGGGAGGCTTGCTGTGATTTGGACACCTACGTGCTATAGTTCTAGGTGACATCAAACACAAAAGAAGGATAATATACATAAGTATCACATTAATAATAGGCTTGCTTAGATATAACACATAAAAGGCAGTTTTTCAATATTACCCATTGGAGAAACAAAATACAGTAAAGATATTCAAATATAAAAAGGATTTATTTGGTTGTAACATATTACAGTCACACACAAAGCAAGGATGGATCCAAAACAAGGTGAGTAACAATGGCAAAGCAAACCTCTGTACAAACAATTTTGTTTGTGCCAGCACAGAAATGGAACATGTCTCCCCCACCCCCAAAATAACAGGCAAATGACACATTTTGCTAACAAACCAGAAAGAATAAAACATCAGTGAACTGCTAAAAGTACTATCAAGTAAACTGTCCCAAAATCATGTGTACACATTTACCACAGAACAATCAATTTTATGCAATTGCCAGTCACCTCTACCTGTAACCAGCACTCCCCTAGAGGTGTGTATAGTCCATCCTAGAAGGGTAGCACCCCTGTGCCATTAACAATATAGGACATTTACATTTCACAGAAATAACAGAAGAGTGTACAGAGAAAAATAGTTGTAACATTAGCACTTGTGATGACAGCTAATAAGGCTGTGCATCTGAGAAAGTAAAATGCCCTGGCAAACATGCCTATGCCATATCTATCTATCTATATATATACATATATATATATATATATATATATATATATATATATATATATATATATATATATATATATATATATATATATATATATATATATATGATATGTATATTAGTGATGTGAGTATATCCAGTATATAACTGAAAAATGCAATCATACCGTATCAAAATCAGTTGTCTTCTGTGCCGATAAATCCAAAGTAATAGGAATCTTCTTCTGTGTTATCCACATAAACAAGTCTCTTCATCTTCATATTCCCTACCTACATGATTCATTTTTATAGTTTAGTTTCAGGGTTGTGAGCATGGTGAAGATGCAAATGAGATGCAAACTCATTAAATTGCTGAGTTCTAATTTCTTGTCTCTGTGTAGCAGATTTAAACATAGTACAGGCAGCCCCTCAGTGTTTGGTGTCAATGCATTGTAACTGTGAATGATTACTGGCAGTGAGAATAAAAACACAACAGCAATTCAGACTCCCTTACCTCCAGTAGGTGTGTCAGCCAGGTTAAACTTACAAAGTGTAGAAGTAATTGTATCAAGGTTTGAAATGTAAATAAGCAGCACATATTTCACAGTTTCTGTTAGGTAACATCCAACATCCCCTGCATTAGTTGATAACTGTATATTAGTGTCATTTAATATCCTCACACATTCTAGGCACAATGATTTCAAATGCCTTACAGACTGCATGTCTCAGATTAATGGTCAGATAAGAGAACAAGAATGAGCAACAAACACAAAGAGATAAGACATAAGCCGTATTTCTGCAAACAATTGTCATAAATGGTTGTGGGATCACTCGTTGCACTACATCTGAAATGAATACATGTACAAACAACTCAGAAGTGTGCAACTGTCATATGCTTTGTTAATACTGTGGATGATGTTGCAGTTGCTTGTATGCGCAATGATTTTCATTCTCTGCTGCAAAAGGTGTTTCTGTGGCAAAAAAGGATAAAACACCCATATTGTGTTTTGAAGATTCATTGGCGTGAGAGTTAAAATATTTCATGTGTTTGGTTTGTCTTTTCGGCTTTTCCTAGTTAGGGGTCACCACAGTGGAACTCCGGTCTGCTAATGATTGGCAGTAGATTTTTTATGGTGCCAAGTTGCCAGCCCAGTGCCCAACCTTCAGTGAAGGCATACCCATTCATGCATGTCTTTCAGAGGCCACTCAACCACGGGGAGGGCATGCAGACTCCACACAGAAGGCACTCCAGTACCAACATAAATTTTGTACTGTTACTAGATTTCTTTTCTTCCTTCCTTCTAATTTACTTTTTTTATTTCCTATGGATAGTATTCACACAGTGTGTGGCTTAATGCAAACAAAGGAAATGGAGAAACATAATAAATGCCATGTAAACACTGATCAAAAAAGGAACACAATAAATGCCATATAAATACTGATCACATGGCTAAAACAAGTTTAGCTTTGCTTATCTCGTTTGTGTGATGCTTACCATATCACAAACCTGGCCTACTGGCTCACAGGAAGCAGACAGATCACCAGCAGACAGGACGTAGGCATTCTATATATCAAAAAGGATACATTGTTGAATTTTTTTTTTGCTTTCCATTGTGCAACTCTACTAAGCAATGTTGAGCAGTAGTTAGCAAGCTTCCCCAACACTTGCAGCCATCAAACTCCTGCAGAGAGGAAGCTGACAGTAGACAATTTCAAACTGGAAACATTGTATCAACTGTGTGCTGGACACCATGCAAGCATGGTAAGTGGTGTTGTGCGGCGGTTAACACATAGAAGTTAATAATGAATAGGAAAATATCCAACTATTGTTTAACTCTTCCTGTGGTAGCAGATCTAAGTGTAGGGCTATAATACAGATGGTTCTGAGTTCTAACACAGGAAGTGCAACATATTTTTACTGTTGTGACAGTTCAGTTTATAGTAATGAACAGGAAATATCCAAATGTTATGTCAATATTGCTATGGCAACAGGTGTAAGTGTAGAGCTGCCATAAACATGGTCCTGGGCTCTAAAACAGGAGATTTTAGACATTTTTACTGTTGTTGCATTTCACATTGTATTAAATATCATTTATAACAATTCATACATAATTACACATAACAATAACTATGCATAACAGTGATATGAATTATATTTATGAGGGATAAGACACCATTACTGTGTTTTGAAGGTTCAGATGTATGACTGAGGGTATATTTTCTACTGTGTTTCTGTAAGTATAATTCTGTTATATGGATTTTGATGGCCTTCACGCTTAAATAAGACACATATACACATTAATGTATATACAAGGACCTGGTCAGGTCACACACATACAAAGTTAACACCTCAGTAAGCCATCTGTATTTATAAATGATTCATGACTATGTCTGAGAATTACTTAGTCTGTGGCAAAGATGAAAAATTATGGCTGTGGAAGAAAATGTTTTGCCCCTTGTATCCTGTAATCAGTGGTTTTCCTCAGGTATCAGTCCTTGGATCTCTACTGTTTGGAATCTATTTCTCCGAAGTGCAAGCTAAAACTAAAGGTCTATGGCTGACAAAGTCTGTTGATGATTGCAAACTGGGATCAGTTTAAAATCTCCAAATTATGTCAATATCCTACAAGACTGTCTTACACAAACAAATGACTGGTGCCAAAGTCACGGCCTTTAACTCAATGCAAAAAATATATTATCATCCCTTTTGGTAAGAGTGATGTTCCTACTAACTACCACATCAATAACAACACCCTAAGTATGCACTCAGTGGTGAGAGACCTGAGTACACAGGTTGACAGCAGCCTTATCTTTGATCACCATATCTCCACAGTGGTAAGAAAGGCATTCTGTATTGCTCATCTGATAAGTAAGGGCATTGCCTCCAGGAAAAAAAAGAAGTTATAACCTCCCCTGTACTCTTCTCTCATCAGGCCAATAATTGAGTACAATGCCCCTTTTGGTATGTACTTTTCCAAGCACCTGCAGCAATTGGAGAGACCACAAAGGTTCCTCACAAGGAAAATTCAAGGTCTTCAGCATCTGTCCTATGAAGACCACCTGAAATCACTGTCACTTTATTCTGTTTCACACAGACTGCTCAGAGATAGTCTCTGCCTTGCATATAAGGCAATCTTTGACCCTGCTTTATTGGAAATGCTGCATATCTGTAAGTATAATGGTACACAGCTTACTCGCACTAATGGCCTTAACCTGGTATGTGACGTTAATATAACCTGCTGGAGGGACAGATTTGTCTTCCAGAGGTTACCACACATTTGCAACAGACTCCCACTTCATGTCAAGTACAGTTCCTCACTGGCCCTCTTCAAATGCAATCTGGATGATTGGATGGGTAACTGTAAGTTCACCCCTGGGGTTCCACCTATGTCCCTCTTGGACAGGGGTGATAGGTGTTGATTTTTGAAATAAGGGTAAAACTTGGTAAAGCATGTAAGGGCACTAGGGTCATTAGCCGAGTAACCTCCTATGATCATATGATCCTTATGCATAGGTTTGAATCCCATGCCATAAAAATTTGGTTTATCAGTGTATAAAGCCAAACAAAACATGTGTCATGCCATTAAATGTATGCCCCTAGTGCATGACTATAAAGTTAAATCAACTAACAGTTACAGCAGTAGACACCCTTCAAACTAATGTCAAGTGTCAGATTAATCTTCCAATTTCCCAAAACTGCTTTTCTCTCTCTTTGCCATAGTTGCTCTCTGCTTAGCATCACGCAGACCTGGTTGGCATATTTGCTCAGGTTTGCACACTACCAATAAGCAAGATAACAGGAATTGGTGGGAAATCATTATTTATTATTGCACTGCTTTTGGGTTAGACATGTCTGGAGAGGGGAAGGTGCCCAATTTAGGGGCAGAGATGGGGTGTTTAGGAGTCCAGAATCTTTACTGAATTGCTGGTAAAGCGCTACAGCCAAAGGCTTTTGCAGGAGGACTATACCAGCTTGCAGTACAAGTCTGAGGCTTGGAATAGTCTGACCAAGGCTATATCCAGTGTGACTGGCACCCCAAATACTGGAGAACAGAGCAGACACCACTTTAATGACCTAAAAAGTTGCAAGAGGGGTACACTCAACCAGTGGTTGGATGAGTTGCAAACTAGCAACATTCCACAGTTGTGTAAGTATGTTAATAAGATAATTTATAATACCCAGAAAGCTAAATATAGACAAGGCTAGTATGCATAATGCTCTTCTGTTCTTTTCTTTTCACAGCTAATTCTTAAATCGATGCAAATAGGCAGGCCCATGCTGAGCATCTAGAGAGACTGAGGGAAGCAAGTGGTATGTATGCAACACAAGATAAGCATTATTGTAGCTTTAAAAATTAAAAATATATATATTCTATACAGTAGTAGCAATGTAAACATGCATATCCTAACTGTAAAAGCAAGTATGCATGCATCAGTCTGTGGCATAAACCAACTTTTGGAATCAAGTGTAAGACTGTTGTTAGACATTGTGGGTTCAAATACCAGTATGTGACTGTATGAGTAACAAGTATAAAATAGTGCAATCCTTTAATAATATTACATAAATTAAATTCTATACAAGTGCATAAATGCCCTGCTGTTAACTTTAATCTGTATAATTGGACCAAGCATATGTGCAATATCTGTATATTGCAAGAACTACTTTGAGCAATTCATAATTATCATTTGTAGTTGTTAGGAAGTATGCTTAAATGTAAAACTTCACATAAAATAGTTGTATTATTGTGATACTGCATTGTATGTTAGATATTATGGTACTAATTTTAACTCTTTTTTTCTCTCATCCAGCACTTATCTCTTTTTTTATTTTCATTTATGTGTCATCATAATGTTTCCATGTCATCCATCTCTAACAAATCACCAAATGCTTCATAGCACAGTATGCCAACCCCAGTGACTCAGCCTACACCTGGTCCACTGGCTCCAGCACCGATGTCCAGCGCATGTGGTACACAACCTGGTAGTACTGTTTGTGCTGCCCCTGCACTACCTGCACCCTCAGATAGCACTACCCTGACAGGTGATGCTGTGATACCCCACAGGAGTACTGCAGAGGTGGGGACTTCATCAGCCACCAGGAGACGCCAGGGTTGGTGCATAGGGTCATGCCCAGTAGCATTGGTGCATGTCTATTTTGGATGGAGGGGCTGCTCTTCCTTATTATCCGTTGGAGGACGAGATGTCAAACACTCCATCAGCCAGTGGAGTAAGGGGGCAATAATGACAGTCCTGCAGGTGAGGACTAGATTAAGACTGTCCCCATGTTTGACAGCCATGGGCTTGTGTTGTCCCCTCCCTCACCTCAATCATGGTTTTCCCCAAACTTCTGTGCTCCTCACCATCCTTGTCTTGTCTTATTTTTCCTGTTTGTTTGCATTTGCTTCCTCACCTTCCCAACTTAACTGATCCAGAAATACCAATGTCCCTTACCCAGCATTCCTCTCTTACTGAAGTAATAAAAGGCTACCTGCCCCACTAAAAAAAAAAAGTACATAGCTGTCCACTTCTCACATGTGTCTTCCTGACACATTTGATTTGGTAAAACTGGTAAAATTGGCTATACAATATGATAGCATTATTATTACCCCTGTTTGTGGAGGTGACAGTTCAAATTTAGCCAATATTCTGTAGATATTTTCATTTTACACTGTTGAAGAAATGGACAGCTATGGTTCTTCCCTACCTCCATCCTGCACATTCATATATTGATTTCCTTTGGTTCTTCCACCTGCTTGCCCCCCCATTTCACCATTTCCCTAGCTACCCCATTTTAACACCTATAATCTGGTCAAAAAACAGAATCACACAAAACACATATAAGTAGCAAAAAAAAATGGAGCCCTTCCCTTTTTGGTCTGTATATTTGCACAAAAGAATGGCAATATGCACCAATGCCAAGCATTGATGAACGTCTCTTCAGTGGTCCAGTTACCTCCTCACAATGCAACTTAAACATGCTACTGTACATTAACACATACTATCACATGGTGAATGTCATATAAAGAATTATTTCATTGCATTATTACTACTTATTTAAAAGTATTACATACACCTGTTTTCAAACCCTATATTACCTTGGCTCCAAAAGGAATGTGTCAATGCATTTACACCTGCTGGCACATAGTCAGCTAACCAACAGGTGCTTTTTATACACTCAGTACAGAGAACTCTCATAATGTTAGCAGTGAAGCTCATGTTTGTGTATCGCTTAACTATGTGCAAACAAGGAAAACAGTAGACATGTGTATCTCTCGTGCACAAACACTTTGCCAACCATTGGAGAAACCTGCTGCTCAGTGGTGGTCTATGCAAAGTGGACAGTGGAATGTATTACGTTTACTGCCCATTTAGTGTTCATGCCATGAAACTACATGTAGAAACACAAACAAAATGAAGCCACTCTCTAAGAAAATAAGACATATTTATAGTGCAGCCATCTGTTAACTCCCCCCAGTGCATTGCAACCTTGGTCTCTCAATACTTGCTCACAAATGTATCAACTACACTACAGAATTAAATAACAAATGCTGTCTTATATACCATGCATATCTTTATAACGACTCCTATACTTGTAGTAATGTGGACACCTGTTTGCATATAGTTTGTAAAGCTGTCACTTAAAGTATACCTGCATATTGGAAACAAAACCACCAAATGCTACACATTGTACACTCATTAATCTGGTAACATGCAGAACTTTAATATCCTGACAGATGGACATGGCCAGCTATCCATTTCATGTGGGGCACCTAACATCTCCTCTCCAACATCCAGTGCTAACATCATTCACTAGAAATTGTCCTGCAGCCTTGTAAAAGTCAGACTTGTGTCATGACATTTACATAAAATACTGAGTTCTCTAGTCGGTGTAGTTAGGTAGAGGTTCTATTCTCACTGCAGTCAACTGGTGTGTGTGTGTGTGCGTGTGTGTGTGTGTGTGTGTGTGTGTGTGTGTGTGTGTGTGTGTGTGTGTGTGTGTGTGTGTGTGTGTGTGTGTGTGGGTATCTGGTCAGAAGAACATAAGGGTGTATCCTGAAGTTACTACTCCAATCCCATGGATTGCAAATATTTTGACAATTGCAAATAGCTACACATCCATTTCATGCAGGCCTCCCAACATCTTCTCTCCAACATCCACTACTACTAGAAATCATCCTACAGCCTTATAATAGTCACACTTGCGCCCTGGCACATGCATAAAATACTGAGTTCTCTAGTTGCTGTACTTAGCTTGGGGTTCCGTTCTCACTACAGTAAACTGATGTGTGTGTGTGTGTGTGTGTGTGTGTGTGTGTGTGTGTGTGTGTGTGTGTGTGTGTCTGCGTGTGCGCATGTGTTTGTGCATGTGTGTGTGTGTGTGTGTGTGTGTGTGTGTGTGTGTGTGTGTGTGTGTGTGTGTGTGTGTGTCTATCTGGTCAGAAGAACATAAGGGTGTATCCTGAAGTTACCACTCCATTCTCATGGATTGCCAATATTCTGACAATTGCAAATAGCTACACATCCAGTTAATGCAGGCCTCCCAACATCTCCAACATCCACTACTACCAGAAATCATCCTACAGTCTTATAATAGTCACACTTGTGCCATAGCACATGCATAAAATGCTGAGTTCTCTAGTTGCTGTGGGATTCTGTTCTCACTACAGTCAACTGGTGTGTGTGTGTGTGTGTGTGTGTGTGTGTGTGTGTGTGTGTGTGTGTGTGTGTGTGTGTGTGTGTGTGTGTGTGCATGTGTCTGCGTGTGTGTGTGTGTGTGTGTGTGTGTGTGTGTGTGTGTGTGTGTGTGTGTGTGTGTGTGTCTTTCTGCACTTGGTTGACAGTAGAGAGAACATTTTACACCAGCATGTGGAACACTGCTATTACCATCTTCTCCTCAACAGACACTGCTGATGCCATCACATATAAAGTGCTGTCTTACACTCTCAAAATCAGACGTATGCTGCAGTGCTTGCTTTAAATATAGAGTACTGTGGTCGGTGCACTTAGATACATATGAGTTCTGTTTCCATTGAAGTCAACTGATGCATGTGAGTGTTTGTGCACTTGCTTGACATTAGATAGTGCATTTTTCATTAGCATGTGAGATACTACTATTACAATCTTCCTCTTACCAGACTATGCTGATGTCATCTGCTATAGCTGATTTGCAGATGTGCAGTATTTCCATCAGGGCAGGATCAGAGACTGGCCTGTAGGTCAGGCACAGTTCTCTCCAGCTGCCACAGGTGTTTAGTTAGATACATCCAAATGTGAGTATTGTATATTTGTGTTCTGATGAGTGTTGAGAACAGAGCTGTTATAACATCCTCAGATCTGGATATGATGGTCTGACTTATGAAGTGCATGACATGGCCTTTCCATACCACTCTGGAAATGTGGTGGTCAAAGTTCAGATTGCTATCTATGTGTGTTCCCAGTTCTTTAACCACTGAGTTTGAGCATAAGGGGGGGAGTTGTTGATGCTGTAATTACTGAAGAATTTTACTTTGTAGGAGGCAAAAATAATGACACATTTTTGCATTTATTTGTAGACTATGTGGTTTTGGCACCAATCATGTGCCTTTGTTAGCCCCTCCTGTAATATGTTAACATCACTGGTAGACTCAATGATTGCATCCAATATGCAATAATCATCAAACTTGGTAAGCCAAATGCCATATACTTTAGCCTAGACTGTCAGGAAATAGATTTCAAACAGTAAAGGGCCCAGCTGAGATCCTTGGGGTATGCCAATGATGACAGCTCTACTGATAGATGTTAGCAACTTTCACATTATGTGTTCTGTTGGTGAGCCAATTGGTTAACCATCTAGTGACATAAGGGTTAATCCCCAGCTAAGAGAGTTTCTTAATGATACCTGAATGGAGTGGGGGATTGTGTCAAGACCCTAGGTCAGATCAAGACAGGTAGCATGCACTGTATTACCTTCATCCAGGCCTACCACACAGAATCAATGGTCTGTGACAACATTGTATATAGTGTGATTCAGAACATACACCTACCTGACATGGTTGGATCCACACTTCAACACACCTCATAGGCAGAATATATTCCTAGAAAAGGGTGTACATCAACATGCATCCATCTGAGTGGGGCAGCACCTGATGCATGCTTGTATATACACATCCTGACTCTCCTTATCTGTGAGGTAGACTAATATGTAATCATGGACCTTTTCTAAATGAACACTGTAATATCCTGGCTGTGTGCAAAATACATGTGTGAGTTGTTACGGCTACATCCATGTGTGTTACATCTGTTAGATGTTCTCAAGAAAGTCATCAAGGGCATGCATGATGACAACACTATCTTGTGGAACTTAACCAGACCATGGCATTTGACACAAATCCACACTGAGGTAATAACTCAACATTGTCAGAAGTGGCCATAAACACCTATATCACCAAGTTGGTAGACCACTGTATCACATACATGGCATCTAAATATGTTGAAATGTGCAAAGTGACCTATATCTTGAGTCCAGTGATCAGGTCTGCACATCAGGGTTGTCTTCTAGGCCATTTCCTGTCCATTATTTAAGCACAGACATCAAGAATGACATACACATCCTGTGTCCAAGCAGCTGTCTGGAGCCACAGCCATGACAACACATGAGATGAAGCAAAAACATGGGGAGATTTGATACATTATGAAAACAAATGCACAACCCAGTGATAATGTAGATATCACTCCCCTATGAGCAGGCCAAGTGATATGTAATCTGTGTCCTGGGGTAGATGGTATGTGAAACATCCACCAGCATGTGCCCACAGTGGTGACTACTCCCTTGTATGTAACACAACTCCTGAGTATGTGCAGGACATCCACACCAAAGGCCATAATACTTTGATAGTTCACAGCCTTCATCACACCAATAACTGAGCACAATTCACCCTTCATTATGTACCTCCCTGCATATCTTCCAGTGATGTGTAACTGAAGTGCACCACCTTTGCCATAGTGAGCACCCTCACATCTTATTGGCCATAGTCTGGTATTCTTTTGTTACATAGACATTACTGTCTGATGCTTCAGAACCCCCATCAAGGTGTTATACCAGATGCATGTCTGATACTTTTTCCCTTGATGCACACAGCACATACATAGCTGATTGACAACATTGATGGCATGGGTTACATTCATGAGAGTATGGATTGTGCCATATATATGTCATGTACACCATTCACCTAGCCTGGATTTATCATAATGTCACATACAGGTATAGTAGTCTCCCTCCTAACACCTCCAGCACATGTTACAGTGTCAGGACAGTGTTCATGATTACCCTCACAGATTGCTGACATGGCATAATAGTTTAACAAGTGTGCTCATGCAGAACCATCTGTGATCACTCATGCATTGTTGATAGGTTAGTACTAGGCTAACTGCCCTTGTGAGACATTTTAAGCCTAGCCAATTATCTATAAGGTTAATAACTTAACCATTATACCAACCCATATGTTATGTCAGAGACATGGAATTACTGTTGGTATTATTTTGATATTATCCATGATGGTGCATGCTTATGTTTACCATTGTCCATGAGCCTGTAACTGTGTCCCACTTGATGGAGACCTCTGATGACATTACAGTCATATTCAGGCAAATCAGTTTGCACAGCTTCACAATATGCACCTAACCACAATTGTATATTAACATCCCTGATAGAGGTCTTCTCCATTGTTCATGTCAGAATGTTTACTTCATAAAAACATCTCCACTGTTATGTCACCTTGTTTGACAGTCACATATACATTGTCACTGTGCAGTCTGTACTGTACTATGTCGATATGCGATTAGCGCTCCTGCTACAACTGTCTTCCATTTACATGCTGTCATCTGCTGTACATTACAATGTTTTACCCGTCCTTTTTCCTTGTGTTCATTCCCACAATTTATCTGCTTGCTTAACTGATAGTTGCATTAATTCTAGCTTTCTAATGACACAGTGTCTTAAATCTTGTAAAGTTAACAATAGATCATTTTCTATAGTTTATTTGTTCATTAATTGATCAATAGAGAGAATTCTACCAGAATCTATTAGTTGATAGCACAAAATTATGTTTCTGTCTTCAAACATTTTCATTTTGTTGGTATCAAAGGTGTCAATATTGTTGTATGTGAAAGCAATGTGAAAAAGTAAGACCGACCAAGCCTTAATGTTTGTGTTCTTAATCAAATAGTTCTTAAATATAGATAAAGTGTTAAGTAAATATTTGGAAAGTATTTGTTTTTTTATTCTCTAAAATATAGTCTCTTATCATCCAGAAGAAGTAATTCAATAGAATTATTGAATAATTCTGATTAAGTGGCTGATTTGAATCTAACCAGAAATTTCATGTATCTGTTTCCAAATGGATGAGCATAATGAATTTACCCATAATGTTGCATTTGCAATAACAGAAGACAGGGCATATATTTCAATATCAGGAAGATTAATTCCTCCCTTTCCCCAATTCAATAAGAGATTATTTAAAACAAGTCTAGGTTTGTTTGGAAACTTCAGAAAATATAATATAATTTTATTATATTCATGGATAATATGTTTAGGAAGAGGAGAGGAAAATCTGGAATACAATAAAGCATTTTTGGAAAAAAATTGCTTTAATTAGAAACAATTTCTCTTCCATAGTGAAACAATATTCAAATTGTCCATAAATGATTTGATTTTAATTAAAATATTAGTGTAATTAACTAATAGTGTGTCATTCAAGTCACCTGTCAACAAAATGCCTAGATAACAAATTTTGCTATCTAAAATAATGTATCTGGAGAATTTCTGGATTATACGATCCTCAGCATTATTTATAAGTAGTGTCTTAGTTTTAATTTTGTTAAATAGTAGACCAGATGTATTTAGAATTTTGTCATTGTATTAAAAAAAAGCTTGTAAAGAATTATTATTGTCAATTAAAGTCAGTAAAATATCATCTACAAACAGTGAAAGTTTCAGATCTAAACCTCTAGGAAACTGTAAGCCCTTAATATTGGTATCCAGTCTAACACAATTTACAAAAGATTCTATCAACAATGCAAACAACAAAGGAGACAAGGGGCAACCTTGTCTGATTCCTTTAGTAATTGTATTGGAATTAGATATGTGAGAGTCTAACTTAATGCAGGCAAGCGCATTTTCATATAATTTATTTAATTAAATTAGAAAAACGTGTTTGGGAAACTATATTTCTCCAAGACCAAAAGTAAATAGTTCCAATTAACTGAGTCAGAGGCATTGTTAATGGCTAAATTCACAACGGTCAGTTCTTTTTGTTGAAACTAAATGTGGCCAATTAATGTAATTATTATTTTAATGTTGTCATATGCATTTTCCCCTTTTATAAAACCTGTTTGATCTTCATGTATTAAAATAGGCAGAAAATGTTTTATGCGATTAGCATATATTGCCATCAACATTTTATAATCTACATTTAACAATGATATAGGCCTATAAGAGGTGAACAATCTTTCATCTTTACCAGACTTTAGAATCAAAGATATTAAAGAGTACTTCCATGAAGGGGTTATGATTGTGTTTTCTTTAACTAAAGAAAATACTTTAAGGTAACAGGTTATCTGTGCCTGGAGCTTTATTTAGTTTCAATTTAATTTGTGATTTCAATTCAGTCATTGTAACTGGTTTATCTATAAGCCCAATTTGCTCCTGTGTCAATTTGTTACCAATATACTTGCTAAGGAATCATTTTTTATGGTTTGATGTTGTTGTTCCAGTATTAGATAAATTATGTTTATGGAAATGAACCCTAAAAGTCTCTAGAATAGCTGGTATATCTGTAGCATTTTTCTTTTGCCTTGAATGAAAAGTTCTTTTATTTGATTGGATTTAATACTGGGTTTTTTTTTGTTCTGTTTGCTTGATTTCTCTGGTTGATAGGGTTCATAGAGTAAGAATGCAGCCTAATTTTTTCAAGATTAATCATGGTTTTATGATGAACTGTTTCTAAATATTTGTTGCCTGTTTGTTCAAGTTCTGTTTTAGATCTGAATTTCATTTTTTGTATTTCAATCTTAAGTTTATCATCTTTCATTTGTAGTTCTACTGTGTCTTTGCCTATTGCTTTCTCTCTTTACTAAACCAAGCTATATATATATATATATATATATATATATATATATATATATATATATATATATATATATCAGAAATATCATCAGCAATATTTATATCAAGAAAGTTTTTCTTGTTTAATTTACATAAAACACTTTAAGTTAAGTTAATTATATATGAAGGAATTCTGGTAACAGGCAAAGTATGAAATTAATTAATTTATATATCAAATAAAAATTGCATTGTGATCAAACAATGGGCCTATAATAACTTTAACTTTGTTATTATGTCTTTGGAAACATATACTCTATCTATTCTAGCATGAATATCATGGTGATATGAATAATGTGTAAAAAAATAAAGAATTTGTTTCTGCAAAATCATTAATATCCTTGATAAAAGCAGTATCAATGAATTTCAAAAGAGCTCTTGAGGTGGCAGTTTTCCTGCGCTTACACTTTGTGTTGGCATCCCAGTCATTCATAATTCAATTAAAGTCACTTGTTAGTATTAAACTCCCTTTAGAATAATGAATAATATCTTCAAACTGATGTTTAACTGTTTTGGCCCCATTGCAGGAATCCAATAGAGATTAATTAATGTATAAATCTTGCTATATATTTCAAGATTCACTAAACATGACATACCAGAAGAATCAGAATACCTTTTAACAATTCTAGGTACTAAAATGATGTTTCTCAATAGGATTGCTACACCCCTTTTCTTCTGTTTAATATTTGAGCTTTCTAGTGATTAATTATTAAATTTTAACCTGTTTATATCTTCTTGCAGAAGATGTGTTCCTTGAAGAAAAACTAACCCCGGGATTCATGAAGCTTGTGCCAGGTGCAGGCGTAGCGTAGGCGGTATAACGCCAAATATGGCCACCAAGCGATTCAGGTACGATCCAGTTCCACGTGCACTACCAGTGTACGCCAGATCTGTGCAGCCCTTGGCTTAGGTATGTTAATCACCCCATGCGCAGTGCCGCACCATGCAAATGAAGGTATATAGTGATTCATGAAGTGGTGCAGGTGTAGCGTAAGCCCACAGAAGTGTAAACCATAAAAACAGTTTACATTTTTCCAAACAGAACATCGGAGTTATGAAAGCGGACCAGACTCATGTATTACAAAGTTAACATATGCCAGTGGCTAAATATACAGCCAATGGCATAAGAAAAGATGCACAACACCTAAAAAAACAACATTTAATGTCATCTCCGCAGTAACGCAAAGTACAGCCGCAGGGCATGTGTGCGCAAATGGGAACACAAAGAAAATATATACAAATGTCATAAAATCGCAATGTAATACACATAATGATTTCACCATAATACTCAATGGTATGCATGGTACACCACAACCAAGCTGCAAGGGTTGCTAAGGGTCTGTGACAGTGTTCAGCGCGGTAACTAGGAATTAGTAGTCAATGCCATGCAAATGAGGCATGTAATAGTGAATCGCAAATGTCCCGCCGGGCTAAGGATGTACCATACGGCGCAGCGCTACAACACCGAGGAGTGGTTTAGAGGTATACATGACATCAGAAGTGGGGTGTGCCACCGTAGCTGGAAGCATATTGGAGCAATGCAAATCTGGCCGGCCGTTGCTAAGCAAAGCCGCAGGACAGGGGTGGGGATGTAGGTATAGCATCGTTTAGCTGAGAGCACATATGGTGCCCGAAAGCACATGTGTATGGGGATGAAAATGTGCCCGAAACCCGCTAAGCGGACGCAAGCGCCACGCATCATAGCTCAAACAGGAAGGTTAGGGGAAGAAAATAAGGAAATGCCATAATGGGGTAATTGGAGTACAACTGAGCAATTAACACCTACTAACTCACAGTGGGCAATCGACGGCAGCTGACAAGTCTGCTCCCAGAAACCGGCAAAACAGGATAGGGGAGGTGTCGGATTGCAAAGAAAAGAGAACTGTCATAGCAGAGCAAAGCAAACCTGCAGTAGACTGGCCATAGAACACATTGCACAAGATAAGCCAGGTTTAGGAAAGTACAAATGAAAGCAGGCTGCTGGATGCATGCCAGAAAATGGGAGGTGAAACGTTAAGAAATGTAAAGGGAAGGGCAAGAGGTAATCCATGGCAGCCAAATGTAATTCAACAGCAAAGGCACCACAATAATAGTACCTGTCGTAAAACACATAAGATACCCTGTAGCTACGATCGTACATACACACCATCTGACATCATCAGTGTTCACAGCACAATAGTATAAAGTGGGAAAGCACCTCACACACACCTGTGTATTCCCAAACACTGCACCATCGGTGTAAACAGATGGGGAACTTTTACAATGTACATGTTGGGAGCTGCCATAGCTGTGATTCATCACCATGTGTTAGAGACTGAAGGTGTTGTGGAGGATGATGCTGACAACCACCACAGGCCCCGGAGGAGGAGAAGAGTGTTCAGACCAAGGGTAACCTACCAGGGACTACATGATCTGGAGAAAGTAGAGCGTTACAGGGTGGACAGGGACATCTTACAGCAAATAGTTGAGCTGTGTCAGCCACGCCTGAGATCAGGAAACAACAGAGGGGAACCCATCCCAGTGGACACGAAGGTATGTGTAAGCTTGTGAATACTAGCCCCAGGTACCTTTCAAAGACCAACTGGAGATATAATGGGGATCTCACAGGCATCAGCATCCAGGGTACTACACTAATTCCTGGATGCTATGTTACCATATGCCAATGAGCATATATACTTCCCCCGATCTCAGGAGGAGTTGGCCAGCAATATGCGTCTCTTCCACCATGTGGCACACTACCCGGAGGCACTGGGTGCGATAGACTGCACACACATACATATCAAGTCACCACCCGGTGAGCATGGTAGGTGCTACATAAACCGCAAGGGTTGACCACTCCATCAACTGCCAGGTCATGTGAATGCCCAGGGCATTATCATGGATGTGTCTGCTGGCAGCTCTGGAAGCTACCATGACTCCCACATCTGGCATGCCTCACAGCTGTATCAGGTATTTGTCAGGGGGGACATCCCACATGGCCACCTTGTGGGGGATGCTGGCTATGCACTGGAGCCGTGGATGATGACTCCCATCAGAAATGCACACACACCCATGCAAAAACACCATAATGAGGCACACGCACAAACCAGAATCATCATAGAGCGCATGTACGGGATACTGAAATCACAGTTCCGTTCCTTGGACATATCTGGTGGAGCCTTGCAGTACTCTCCTGGCACGTGTGCCCCCATCTTCATAGTATGTGCCATGCTACATAATATGATCCTGCGGAAACAGCTGCACAAGGACATAAAGGTGAAGGCCCTCACAGCCCACCGCAATTGCCAAGGCCATCACAGGCACAGAGGGATTCAGACCACGAACACCCTGTGCCAGCCCCAGTAGGCAGATGGAGGCATGCCCAATATGCCTACACCATGGCAAAGAGGGAACGTATAGCACATACTCTGACAGTGTAGGCCCCTACGGACTGACACACCTCTCCACCTGCACACACAGTAAAATGGATGGCACACACACATGACCACCTGTAAATTGTAATGCATAGGTGGCCTACTATGTGAATGCTACATAGGCAGTCCTCAGCCATTGCACACACAACAGCTATTGGAACAAGGAATGTCAACACCTGAACAGTACACACACCTATCAGCATATGTTGGTACTGCATGTATAGGTTGCTAGGTACATCGGTAGGTACACAGTCAGTTGTCAGAGGCCATTCATCAATCAAGGCAAACAGTGTCTGTTGTCGCCACCACATTGAGTAACCAACTGTCCCTCAGTGGACCAGAGCCAATTGCGGGATCCATGTGTGTAATCAGTGTACCCCACACATTCTGCATGGATTCCCTGGTGTGTTAATGAGGGGCTCCATATAATGTAATCATGGATGTAGTGGCAAAGCATGGGGTGTACCCATGACAGGTATCTGTCACCCCAGCATGCTCCACCTATGGTTGTGTGAAGGTGTAGCACATTATAGTGTGTGGCTCACTGTGACATACATTCCCAATGCTGGAGCACATCCAATAAACATCACTTGGACATACCATTAATAGGTCTCATCCATATGTCAACTAACTGAGTTACCCATTTGATTGCAGTATGGAGTAACAGCCATAGTACAGTCCACATACAAAATGACATAACACGTGTACAAATCCCAGATGCCCAAGTGGTAAATGCACTGACTGTTGTGCATGTTCCCAGTTCCATGTCCTGCAAGGGGCATTACGTAATCCCGAAGGCATGAATAATGGATGTTGGATGCAGGTTGTCAGATCAAGTTTAGCACATGTTAGCGAGAATATGCATTGCCCAGTATTGGTAAGCGTTGTTTAAACATGACTATATGGATATGCGCAAAACAGGGCTAAGCTTCTCTGAATATTGTGCAGATCACTGTCAATGATGTCCAGAACAGGTGAAACTAGCATTATTCACCCCTGTACTAATAGTGCCTGCTCTGAAGGGTAAAACAACCACTGCCAGGAGTAGAACACACAATCATGTACACAATCACCTAACACTAAGGTACCCAAGATGTACCAACGGCAGGTGTGTAATGTGTCAGGTCCAAACACAAACGTGCAGAGTCCAGGAAACAGGATACACCGACAGGTACACAATGAAAGGTCTATTCTCCCACTCACTCTCTCTTATATATATATATATATATATATATATATATATATATATATATATATATATATATATATATATATATACATATATAAAATAGAGAAAGAAAGGGTGATAGAGAGATATATGTTGATAAATACGGATTCACCTATATCTGCAAATATATAGATAGGTCAATGACATTTACACAACCATGGAGGTAGAAATAAATAGGATACTGCCAACTATGGAATGTGTCACATACCGACACACATAATCACAAGGCTTAAAGACCGAAAGAACACAGTACCGGAACACTGGAACTGCATATAATATTATTACGATATTAAGGGACATTTAGTTATCGCTGCCGGTGTTGCGGTCCATGTAGGTACTGTGTTCTACTGTGTTTGTGATTGCTGTAGTCTGTGTATGTGTGTGTTGAGGGTGCCATGTGCATTTCCATGGGACTGTAATGTGTGTGTGTGTGTGTGTGTGTGTGTGTGTGTGTGTGTGTGTGTGTGTGTGTGTGTGTGTGTGTGTGTGTGTGTGTGTTTGCATTGTGTGTCTGTTAGTGCTAACTCGGAGGTAGATCATTACGGTAGGTGTGGTTATAGCTGGCCATAGGCATACAGTTACCACCTGTCCCACTTTAAGAGAGACAGCCCCTCCCTGGGCAGTTGTGTTCTGACAAAAAATATTAAAAAGGGCAAATGTCCGAGATTGTAGGACATAATTATGTCCCATATATTATGTAATTGTTGCATTAAATAGTTATGCCTGTATCTACAAAACGTAAATGTTACATGAAACATGATAAGTAGCTAAAGTGCTACAGGAATAAGTATGTATTCAGGATAAAAGTATGTTCTATCCTGTGTACTGACCGTGGGTATGTGTCAGCCTGTAAACACAGATGTGTGTCCTGCAAATGTCCCACTATGGCCATTTGAAAAGGTGGCAACCCATGCGAAAGAGGTTCAGTCACCAACACAACTGCAATGAGTGCAAATATCTGTGACAGAAATACTCAACACTAATAACACTAATAACACACCAAATATTTTATTAAAGCTTTCGGGTCTGCACCCTTCATCAGTACAAATCAACTACTCACATTCAACATTTAAATAGGAGGAAAAAATATATCACATGTTTCAGCCAACCTATCAAACCATTTAACAATTAAATCTTAAAGAAACATACAAATAACTTTTAAAATATATTAAAATGCTTAATAAAACATCCACTTACAAACGTTTACTAAAAACATATTAGGCAGGATACACAAAGCCTCCGTGTAAGAGTTACAAGGCTTACATGGAGGCTGCAGTTAAACGGTGTGATGTCAGCATGCCATGCATATGCATGAGGGCATGCTGAATCACACCTAAGGTTAACACGGTCCATGTAAGACAGTTGGGGGCATGTCCGTAGGGCGAGCCCTGCAAACGGACACGCCCCAAGAAGAGTAAAAGTCCCAAAAGTAAACATCCACGACAGAGTCTGTGTAAATGTGAATAAACACAAACATAACACATGCCCCACAGACTATGAACATAAAATGTATAAATGAACATCTTATATATTTTTTTATAAGTTGTAAAGATGTTTGCCTGTGAGTGCGCTCGTTTGCACGGGCATGCCTGGTGCTTAGCCACAGTTAGCAGTCAGTGGAAAAGTATATAAGAATTAAATATGCAAAGTAAGCCAAGAAGCAATAGCGTAGCGGTAGAGACGTTGGCTGAAGAGGAGGCAGTCATGGTTCAAGCTCCCACAACATCAATTTTTATTTTTAGTGAAATAAGCACTAAACAATTCCCTGACATATATGTACATATATAAAATTATATTTTATGTAAAATGTAATGAAATGGGCCATGTATTTTGAAGAAATGTGAGATAATAAAAAATAAAAAAAAATGTCAGATGTGCCCATAGCTGAGCTACACTCTAACAAGTTGAGTATATCTGCCCATAGGTGAGCAGTGTTTTAACAGGTTTAAAATGAGTGCCCGTAGGTGAGCAGTGGTTGCACAGGTGTAAAATGAGTGCCCGGGGTTGAGCAGCATTTTACCATGCTGAAACTGTGTGCCCGTAGCTGAGCTGAGCGTAATATGTGTGCTGACAGCCAAATGGCGCGTAAGCCAGCGTGCCCTGTTTGCGCGGAGCTGTGCACCGCGCCAACAAGCTAACCGATGGGCAATGTTGAGCAAGCTGTATCAAAACTGCCTTTACACAGACACACCTCCTAGCCTGTGTAGACAATCATAAAATATAAAAAGCGATGGCCAGATTTGAACCCAGGATACCATGCACACTAGTCAAAGTACTGAACCACTAAGCCATGACAGTTGCACTTAGGAATGCAGTAATAGCATATATATATATATATAGGAATGAATGGAAAGAGGAGCATGACAAAGCAGGTTTTGTGAAGCTGATACAATTCCAAAATGGCCAATCACAGATAAGTGCAGGAAAAACGGCATATATAAGCCCCATAGGCGGGAATACACAGCATAACCGATTGTGGAACCAACTTGCAGTCAGGGTGGCAGGTGTAGGAGAGGGTAGTTGCTTCCGAGCACAGAGGTGGGGCATTGAGGAGTCCAAATATATGGTTTGGCTCCTCGTCCACGATCATGAGGCCCAACTTATGCAGGGCCAGGTCCTGTGGGGAGCATATAGGGCTGAGGCGTGGGACCAGTTGGCACATTATCTCACCAGTGCCGCAGGAATACCAAGGACTGGTGAACAGGTCCGTCACCACCATGCGGACGTGAAGAGATGGAAGCAGGACCAACTGAACCGTTGGATCCAGGAGGCCCGGCAAATGCCCAACGCCCCACTACTAAGTTACATGTAATTATTTATGTAAGAAAGTAACCTAGCTGATATTATGGAGATGAGTATTCCAATATTACTTCATTTATATTACAGCTGCAGGTGTCCGTTCTGCGAACCGTCGAGCCTATGCCGATAGGCTGGTGTGGTTGCGCCACCAGGCAGGTCAGTAATTTTCTCCCTGTAACTGTAAAAAAATATAAGTATGACAGCTTGCAAAAGAGTGCAGTGTAGTCACTTATTAATAAAATGTACAAGAAACAATGTAAGAGAGTTTGCAAGTATTGCTTGATTACAAAAGTGTGATGCAGCCTGTAATCCAAACATAAAAATGAAACAAGTCTGAAATAAAGATGCCCCACCTGTAATATAATAGTACATAACCTGCAGCAGGCTGAAAAGTACAGCTACAGAAGCTGAGTAAAACACATGTGTGAAATATATCCCTGTTTAAATTCTGAAACATGACACAAGTGAGACTATTGGAAAGGATTGTTATAACTAAAAGTAAAACATGTCAATAAAGCCTAGAATTAAGTACCATCCTGAATTGCAAAAATAAAACAAGTGAGAGAGTGTGAGAAAGATGTATGAATCCACCAATAAAGTAGTAATAACTCCTGAATAAAGTATACTGCAGTCAGTACAGAATGAAATGAATGTGACAGGCAGAACCAAACAGCAACATGTGTTGAAAAAAGTACTGAAGCTGGAATGTGTGTCCCAAAATCTGGATATGTTGCTCTCAGTTTGCAATATGCAGATAGTATGGTTGTATGAAATACCAAACATCCACAGTTGTCTATAGCCATATAAAACAAATGTAGCAGGATGATGTAGCTGAACAGAGCCAGATATGAATGTGTATGAATAAATATGAAATGTATATTGATGTAGCAGTAACATTCCTATCACCAACCTGAATAAGTTGTCACATAGGAAACTGTAGTCAGACCTGTAGTGTTTATATATCTGCAGCTAGTAGAAATGTACAGCATATGTATAGGTATTTGAAGTTGTTAATGAAATATTTCTTCACCCTACCCTATAACCACAAATAATCCATTCCACGTGAAATGGGTATGTGCATTCACAATTAACACCCCTGGACATTTGTCCTGTTGGTTCATACATATTTGCATGTACGTTGATGCATGTGCCCTGTTCATACATCCAAATCTGATGGCCTGTTGCCATCAATCAACCCTGCATGTTAAATTACACAGAACTCACTTCGAACCAAGTAACTGAATAAATCAATGAAATTAGTCCAAAAACTTCAGCCAAATACGAGACACCACAAGTTCTTTTAGCACTTTCATTCACATTTAATGTTACGTGAACTTCTTCAGAAACAACTTCACCATCCATACAACTCAATTCAAATATACGTTCAATTAACTAAAATTTACATAATTAATTTCTAATCAATTATTAAAGCCATATACAATAAAAATCTTGTGTAAAAGTATATGTATACACATTTCATGTTTGTATAATTCATTATTAATACAATATATATATATATATATATATAATAAATAAATACTAAAGTATATAATATGTATACAATACTTAAATATTAATTCATGAATTCATTTCTAAAAAACATTTCAAATGTATAGCTTCGTTAAGACCAGGAGCCCTGTCAGCTCCTAAATATACCTGCCAAAGAGATTCTTTGCATTCTAATAAAAGCTTAGAATTTCCACTGAATACATCACTTTCCACACTATCTAAAATTGAAAATATAAACTTTTTAAATTCATTACAACTAACAGAATGTTTTGCTAATGCATTGTTAAAATCCTTCTTTTTGATAGCTAGAAGATGTTCACTAATTCTAACTTTAAAAGCTCTAGTAGTCATTCCTACATAGTAACTAGGACATGTCTGACACTGAGCTATATAGATAACCATTGTACTATGACATGTATAATAATTTCTGGACCAATGAGTAGTCCGTAAATGTGAAAAATACACTGATGAGGAATTAATGATGTATCTACACTGTTTACAGTTTTGACAGGAATAAGTCCCTCTGGTATTAATAACTGCCACCTTATTATTTCAGAATTATTTTCTTTTTTCTCCAAGATAGTTTTAAGATTAACTACCCTTTTGAAAATGAAACTCAGCTTCTTACCTATAGCATTAACTAAATCTTGATTACCTAATATTATTTTCCAATTTTCTACTATTACTTCTTTAATAAGCCACATTTCATTACAAATAGGTATCACAAAAGCACTGGTAAAATCCTTGTCATTATTGGAACAAAGTCTAGTCAGTGGTGTTTCTGAAGAAGTTCACGTAACATTAAATGTGAATGAAAGCGCAAAAACAACCCTGCATGTTGTTGGATTGTGTATTGCTGCTAAAATTATGCATGTGTTATGCTTGCTGTTCAATGGCTTGAATTTATGGGTGTTTGGTTAATGGGAATACTAATGCATGCTGTTACAACTAATTGTGAATGTTATTGTACGTTACTAACCCAAACTGTCATAACATAATGCAAAACATAGGACGACAGGGAAGGCGGGTTCCAGCGGACCCACCTCTCCCACCTCAGCTGGTGAGTGCACCTGGCAGTAGTGCCCAGGCTGGACCCTCCTCCGGTGGCCCTGTGCCACCTGTGGGTGGAAGCACTGCAGGGGATGGGGCTCGTCCCCCCTCTGCAAGCGTGGCCAAAGGAGAACATCCACTCACCCTCCATAGTGTCCGGACTGTGGTGTGTAGGGAGATCCAGCATGCTGTGCTTGGGCGCCTACGCCAGCTTGAGGCACGAGTGGCACAACTCACGGGTGTGCCTGCTGCCCGGCCTACACAGCCCCCTGCACAGCCCCGTCCTGGGCAGTGAAGGCACAGTGGCAACTGCCCATGGGTGGGGATCTCAGTTCCACTGTTGCCATCTGTGGGCTCATGGGCTCGAGATATCCAAACATCTGTCCCCGTCAATTGTGTAACCCCCCCACATGTGTCATACACCACCCATGTATGCGTCTTGTTTGTCTTGTCTGTTAACCTCCCCTACCTACCTCCCCAGCTATACCGACTTCCTGTACCTGACATACCACTCTCACCTGAAAAAAAAAAAGGCACTCTATACCCACAAAAAAATTACGCCCAATACATAGCTGCCCATTTTGCACACGTCTGCTGGACATGTAAACTGGCAATTACAATTGGCTGTACAACAAATATTATTGTTGTCCTCATACCTCTCTCAGGGGTGGAAGGTTTCAAATTTCACACCAAATTACAAACATATACACAACTGTTGCTGACGAAGAAATGGGCAGCTATGGGCCTTTCCTACATCCCTCCTGCAAAATCCGAGCTTGTTTTCCTACTGTCCTACTCTCTTTGTGCCCCCTTTTTCACCACTTTCCTGTCTCACTATTTTCTTTTCTTTAAAAGAAAATAGCGTGGGTGTGTGCGACAGTAAGCACTTTTAAGCAGTAGTAAGTGGGTGTGCGCAAAGCTAAGAGGCAGTGCGCATGCGTGAGCTCCACGCAAACTAGCGCTAACCCGCTTACAACTGCTTAAAAGTGCCTTAGTCACTCTGAATGACAAGGCCTGTAGTTTTCTCAGCAGCAAAATAAAATACCTCCCTCAGTCTCGAGCCCAGGACCTTGGAAACACTAGTCTGCATGACTTACCACTAAGCCATGACTGCTATACAAGAACATTGTGCTGAAAGAAATATATCATAAAATAGTAGGAATTAATGTAAAGGGAATATAGCAAGTCTAGTACACAAAGCATGTCATGTATATTTACTGTCAAATCTAGTGGATTTGTAAAATAGTACTGTGTGCTGAGAAACAGTCATGCTAGTTGGTAGCTACTAGGTAATAATGTCACAGTAGCATCTGACAAGCCACGCACATACTCAGAGCAGGATAAACAGTGCCATAGTTGAATAGTTAAGAGATCAGACATAGCAACTGTGACTGAGTTACAGGGATGTCCCTGATGTGAAAACAAATGTCAACTGTGCCCCACTGACACCCTGTCAAATGTACTAACAATAGGCAGAAAGGTGTAACTACACATGCAATGGTAACTATGACTGACTGAAGGTATGCACCGCCTGCACGGCACAAATGGTGTACTAATACATATGCCTGAAATAACCCACAGTCACAACTGCAGAGTATCAGAATATGTCATTGGAGTAACCCACTGCTATGTACCATTCCATGCGGCTGATTAAAGATCCACCAGAGAGTATCTGAGGCCTGCTCAGCAGCATGATCAAATACCCCCGTAAGTGTCAAGGCCCACACCATGGCCAGACCACACTGCATGCAGTAACACCCTACCACAACAAACACATAGGGAATTGCTGCCCAAACAAGCATTACAAGCTGTGAATGTAAATGGAACATAGGAAAGCCATTGCAACACATTACATGAAAGACACCTAGCAGGCATACAACAAGTGAATGTAAAGGCCAAATATTGAAGCCATAGCAACAGTTTGCAAGAGCCACTGTTATATACCAGTTACACCACAATCCCCACAGGAAAGCACACACACCCATATACACAGTATTACTAGTCGTAGATGTCAGTTTACATACACACAGAGAACAGGACCCTGGAAGAAGGAATACTCAGCTTACAGAACAGCATGCATTGCAGTGTCTACAACACAGCCTGAAATATGAGAGACATACTAACCCTTACACTCACAGAATAGTGTACACAGCAAACCAGCATGGTCCCCACCCTGATAATCTGAAAGGGCTATGCCTACCTAACAGACCTTTTTATAGCACAGTCCTGTAATCACAGTGAGAACTGCAATCACTACACAACAGGCTGCATGTAATTAGTAAATGCTGGCTAACAAATGGTGCAGAGGCCATTACATGGACATGTGCAGATACCTACAAAAGCATCCTGTACTCCCAGTCCACACATGCAATACTGTCATTGCACCCACTGGAGGTAGAGAGAGAGAGAGAGAGAGAAAGAAAGAAAGAAAGAAAGAAAGAAAGAAAGAAAGAAAGAAAGAAAGAAAGAAAGAAAGAAAGAAAGAAAGAAAGAAAGAGAAATAAAATAAAAAAAAAAACAAAACCTGAAACAACAAAGCAAAGAGGCTGACAGCAGGCCAAGCAACTGCAAGCCTACACAAACAGCTGCAACAAACACAGGTAATGCAAAGTACTACTATAATACTCTACATACTGTGAACCCTCCAGATGTGTTATTGGTCTGTATCTATGTATATGAAGATGTGCATAGGGCCGGGGACATACTTCAACTGTCACTGAAGGCTCCACATACATATGTATGTGATGGTAGCTATGTGCACATAGCAATGTAGGTTGTAGTGCAATGTACAGGTAGGTTGTACAGTAATGGATGTTCAGCAGTACGTTACTGTGTGTATACATATGTGGAACTAAAAAGGAGTATTATATATATATATATATATATATAACATGTGTATACATATGTATATCGAGATATGTATGTATCTATCTATCTATATATATATATATATATATATATATATATATATATATATATAAAATATGCATATGTGTATACATAGATAGAGAGGGATGTAGAAATACATAGACATATATAGTTTCACAGTGTCATAGTTTAGTACTAGGCTATCAGCAGACAGTGTATAGAATAGAGTTAGAAACTTGCGCCTCTGTATAGTAGTGACACAGTGAAGACCCCACTACATAATAGCATTAGTTTACTGTGCCTCTGTCTAGTAGTGACACAGAGAAGACCCCTGCTGTAAACCTATGATCTCCCATCCACTTGTCAAGAATGCACATGAAGAGTGTCAGTGAGGGTCTCTGCCTAACATGAACTGGGATCCTGTTCCACAGTATGGGAAGCCTCTTAGTGATGGATCTGTCCCTACTGTATGTCCCATTCATATGTGTGCTGAGGTTTAAATCCGTAGCTGTCGTGCTTCTGATGGATTTGGATTGTATGAGGTGGAACATGTCCATCAATACCAGACTGGACATGGCCTACTACATCAGGCACAGATCACCCCTATGTCGACAGTATGCTATGGAATAGAGCATGAGTTACGTTAGTCTGGCAGCATATGACAGTTGTTGCAGACCCTTGATCCTCCTGGTCATGTACTTATGGGGACCCCCTAGCTGTAGCAGGTGCCAGGTGCGGTACATACCAAATGGGGCATAGTACACAGTCATGGGCCTGATAAGGGAGGAGTATAGGGGTACAATGACCCCTTTTGATGTGGATGCGAATCCCTTCATGATAAGGTGGGCAAGGTAGGAAGTCCATCCAACCACTTTGGCAATGTGGGTGTCAAATGAGAGGTCAGCATTGAACAGTGTCACCAGGTCTCTGATTACTTTGTCTGTACTCAGTGGGTTATTGTCTATGTGATAATGTGTAGGTACCTTGTCCGTCCAAAAGGGTATGAGTATACATTACGTGGCATGCAGTGTAAGGCCATGACTCCGGCACCAGTTGTTGGTGTCCGTGAGGCCTGTCAGTAGGATGTATGTGTCAGCAGGTGTATCGCCTATGGCGCCTAGTATGCAGTCATCTTTGAACATTGTCAGCCACTACCCTCCCATGTCTGCTTCCACATCTGAGAATGATATGCCGAACATGAGCAGTCCCAGGACAGAGCCCTGTGGGACACCACATGTGACTGGCTCTGAGTCTGAAATGGCACCAGTGAGTTTGACTGTAGGATTTCTATCCATTAGCCGGTTTGCAACCCATCATGTGACATATGGATTTACATTTCAGCTGTTGATCATGTCTATGATGCCAGAGTGCGGTATTGTGTCAAAAGCCGTAGGCAAGCCAGGAAGGCTGTATGGACCGCTGTGCCCTCATCAATGGCTCTAGTGACTGATTTGAAAAGGTCAACCAGGTTCATAAGGCAGGATCTGCCCTCTACAAAGCCAAACCGGGTGGGATCAAGTGTCAAAGTCCCCAATGTCACTGTGTATGGGTACCATAATGATCCTTTCCATAGTGTTGCAGACCAGGCTGGTTAAGCTTATGGGGCGGTAGTTACCAGGGTCTGTAGAGGTGTCTCCAGTGTGGAGTGGGACTACTGTTGCTGTATGACAGTGTCCAGGAACATATGCTGTAGTAAGGCTATGGCTGAATAGCATGTAATATGCATGTGTAGCTCCTCTTGCAGTTCATGTAGCATGCAACCTGCAATACCGTTGGGTCCCATTGATGCTGTGTTTACAGCTCTGCTGAGGGTGGTTCCCAGCGGGACATCTGAGATGACAGGGAGGTTACAATCAGCTGGGATAAGTAATTCCACATGTGTTGGTGAGGGAGGGGAGAAACCTGCACTGAACCTGTCTGCCAGAATGTTGGCATTATCTGTGTGTTCAGTGTAGCGTTTGTCACTGTGAACTAACTGTGAACACAACTGAGGGTTCCCACCGAGGTGTGTAACATAGCAGAAGAAGGCCTTGTAGTTATCTGTAGTGACCATAGCGATGTCCCTCTCATTGTTGGCCTTGCATGTTTATACGACAAAATGTATCTTTCTACTACTGCTGATCAGAGATGCCGTAGCTTTATGGAAGTATGCTCTGCCGTGCAGTAGCTACCTTCTGTTGTTATCCAATCTGTTCACTGCTGGGGTCCACCAGACAGGATGCCTGCCCTTGGTGGAGAGGGTCATGGTTTCATTTGTGATTGCATGATCCATGCATTCTTGGAGATGTCTGTAGAAAGCATATGTGAAAGTGTCTGCATTGTGGGAAGTGGTTTATACTGGCCCAGTGGGCATTACGGATACCAACTCAGGTATAAGAAGTGCAAAGTCGGCATGTGATAGGTATCCCACTGTAGTCTTTTGTGTTGTGGGGGGAGGTGGGATATGTATACCCAGGGGGATTAGTCTGTGGTCAGATGTGACTAGTGAGGGGTATACTTCCAGTGTGTAGCACATTGTCCCCATGTTTGTGATGATCAGGTCTAGTATATTATCTCCTGTTGTGGGAGAGGTGACTAGCTGTTCCATTGCATTTGACATAGTGAATTCTGGGAACCTTTGGGCTAGGGTGTTTGGGGTAGAATAATGCACCCAGTGTATGTTAGGGTAGTCACAGTATCCCAATATGATGGTGTGTGGTGGGACATTCATGTCCTCCAATGTCTACAGGAAGGCTGACTGTGGTCCCTGAGATTGTGAGGGTGGTCTGTAACATGCTACCAGTTGTATAGCAGGTTTGCTTACGGTTATCTGCACCTGGAAGGTCTGTGATGCTTCATGTGTTGCCACTAACCTGGAGGTGTGTGTGTCCTCCATGAATATGGACACACCCCCTCCCTTTTTGTTTTGTCCCGAGTCTTGGGGCCAAAATGCATGATACGGGGTATAGCCTGGTACTGCTGGTGTGCTCTCAGGAGCCTTGAACCAGGTTCTCACTTACTGCACAGACATTGAGATTGGTAGAATATGTACGTACAAATATATGTAATACACACATACATATATAGATATCTGTAGAGACTTATACATATACAGATACATCTGACTGACAACAGATGTCTGTATATGACTATCTCTCTCTCTCTGTCCCACCCCCTCACACTCTCACTCACCCTGTGTCTCTCTCTCTCACTCCCTCCCCCTCTCTCCCTACATCTATATGTATATATCTACATCTATATATACATATTTTATATACATATATACAAACAGATATATATCCATATACAGATATAAATATATCCATATATATATACATATATAGACTGTGTGAGGCACATGTGTGCAGATGTCTTGCAACAGGTGCCTGGTGTCACAGGCATGGAGTGAACACCAGTGTGGATACTGGAGTACCATACCCCAGTCAAAAACAATGACACCAGTAACCACCACATATATACATGCCTGCCCACCACTGCATGTGTCAGGGGGGAACAGGGGCAACAAGTGTACAATAGGCTCCACATCGATATACACAGTGGCACACTAGTCCTGTAATACCTGTACATGGAATGTGTCAGCGGACATGGTGTGTCAGCTATGGACATGTAGGTCACTGTACCCCTCCACACCCCACAATGTCCTACACGGTATGTACCTCCCATGACAGCTACAGATATGGAGAAGGACACAGACATAGGCAAGTAACTGTGTCAATGCACTCAAGCACCACAGAGCGCACACAGACTACCTACATAGAGGTTACCACTGCTGGATATACATAGTTTGGTCACACCCATGACAGTTGTCTAACAACCATGGTAACACCTTCAACATCCACAACACAAATTACCTATGTCTGTCGTCCTTGTCACTGCAGTATAGAGCACATGGTGGAGGTACAGGACCCTACCCACAGATATGACATACCCTGTAGTAGACCACACAGAATTAAGAAGCAAGGCTCCCCATGAGTAGATGTCAGACATACCCCTGCTGAATGTTATGGAGATAGGTGTTATGCCATATGAGTCACCCTGTTTAACTGTTTGTATGGAGCAGGTAAGATCATAACACATGTGTCACAAGGGGCAGGGTAGCATAACTGTATGCTGCTGTAGGCCCAGGGCCAAAAGCACACTACCTACCTAGGACACAATGCACACCCATGAACACATTGCAAATGGAATATAGGTTCATAGGTTCATACTAGGCTATCTGCCCTAGGGCATTTATAAGCCAAGCCAGAGTGTGTTTGGCTTTCGCCACCCATTTTAAATTAATTTTGCTATGCCTTTTTTTGAGGTTAGTATACTGTGCCTCTGTCTAACAGTGACACAGAAGTGATAGCCAGGGTAAACCTACGATCTCCCATCCACTCATCAAGATTCCTCTTGAAGAGAGTCAATGTGGGACTCTGCCTAACCTGGACTGGGATTTTATTCCAGAGTGAAAGGAGCCTCTGGGTTATGAATCTGTCCCTCCAGCATGTCCTATTTATTTCAGTGCTGAGGTTCAAGTCTCGAGCGCGTAGCTCAATGGGATTTGGATTTTCTGAGGTGCAGCATGTCCATTAATTCTGGGTTGGACATGGCTTTATACGTCAGGCACAGATCGCCTCTGAGCAGGCGGTATGCCACTGAGTAGAGCTGGAGTTTCTTTAACCGGGCAGCATATGGCATCTGTTTGAGCCCTTTCATCCTTTTGGTGAGGTACTTTTGGGGTCTTTCCAGTTGCTGCAGGTGTCTGGTAAGGTACATCCCAAAAGGGGCATTGTACTCAATTATGGGCCTGATGAGGGATGAGTAAAGAGGTACGATGACCTCCCCTGATCTAGATGTGAATCCCTTCATGATTAGGTGGGCTATATAAACTGTTTTTCTAACCACTTTGGCCATGTGGTTGTCAAATGAGAGATTGCTATCAACTTGGGTCCCCAGGTCCCTAATGACTTCTGCTGTACTTAATGGATTATCACCTATGTGGTAATATGTGGGCACTTTGTTTTTACCAAAGGGCATGACTATACACTTTTTGGCGTTTAGCTTTAGGCCATGGCTCTGGCACCAGTTGTCTGTTTCTATGATGCCCTTTTGGAGGATGCTTGTGTCAGCTGGAGAGTTGATTATGGCACCCAGTTTGCAGTCATCTGCGAACTTGGTCAGCCACAGTCCTTCCGTGTTGGCCTGTACCGCCGAGAAATATATACCAAACAAGAGAGGTCTCAGGACTGAGCCTTGTGGGACGCCACTTGTAACTGGTTTGGAGTCTGACATGGCTCCAGCAATTCTAACCATGTGGGTTCTGTCCTTGAGCCAGTTTGCAACCCATCTAGTGACATAGGGGTTTATATTTAAGCTGGTGAGCTTATCTATAATGCCCGAGTGGGGTATTGTATCGAAGGCTTTTGCGAGGTCCAGGTAGGCTGTGTGGACCACCTTCCCCTCGTCAATGGCCTTGGTGACTGTTTCAAAGAAATCGACCAGGTTTAAGAGGCAGGATCTGCCCTTAACAAAGCCAAACTGGGTAGGATCCAGTGTCTGTAGGTCCCCAATATCTTTATTTATGAGGTCCATGATGATCCTTTCCATAGCATTGCAGACCAAGCTAGTCAGGCTTATGGGGAGATAGTTTCCAGGATCCGTTGAGGCACCACCTATGTGGAGAGGGACCACTGTTGCTGTACACCACTCTTTGGGTACATATCCTGTAGTAAAGCTAAGACTGAACAGTAGTTTTATGTTTGGGTTTAGCTCTTCTTGGAGTTCATGTAGGACGAGCCGGGACACCATCTGGTCCCATTGATGCTGTGTTTTTGCTTTGGAGAGGCGGCTCTTACCTGAGCATCTGAGATGTCAGGGGGGCAGCACTCTGTTGGGATAGATATTTGCCCTTTTGGTGGGGAGAGGGGGGAGAAGTTTGCACTGAACCTGTCAGCTAGGATGTTGGCAGTGTCTGTGGGCTCGGTGCATTTTTTGTCATTTTGGACTAATTCTGAGCATATCTGGGAATTCCCACCCAGGTTCCTAACATAACTAAAGAAAGCCTTGTGATTATCCTTAGTGTCCTGTGCAATTTTTCTCTCGAAGCTGGCCTTAGACAATTTTATGAGTGCCTGTAGTTTTTTGCTAATACTGATCAGAGATGCCTTCCCTTTTTGGGATTTTGCTCTATCATGTAGTAGCTTCCTCCTTCTATTGTATAGTTTGTTTATGGCTGGGGTCCTCCAGACAGGACGTCTGCCTTTGGAGGATTGGGTCTTGGTTTTATTTGGGATTGCATGATCCATGCATTCCTGAAGGTGTTCATAGAATGCGTTTATAAAGGATTCTACGGTCTACGGGCCATATTTTCCACAGGCCCGGGGGCTTTGAAGGATTTCGCCTCGGTTTTGAGGCATGTGAAATTTGCTTTAGAGAAGTTTTTCACTGTGGTTTTCTGGGCAGGTGGTGGGGTCGGGATGTGAATATCCAGTGAGATTAGTTTATGGTCTGATCTTACCAGTGAGGGATACACTTCTGGTCTGGAGCATAGTGTCCCCATGTTTGTGATGATCAGGTCCAGTATGTTTTCCCCTCTTGTGGGAGTGGTAACAAGTTGTTCCATAGCATTTGAGTTTATAAATTCTAGGAACCTTTGGGCTAGGGTGTTGGAGCTAGAGTAATGCTCCCAGTCTATGTTTGGGTAGTTGAAGTCACCCAATATAATGGTGTTTGGAGAGACCTTTATATTTTCCAGTATTCTCAGGAAGGCCAAGTGGGGTTCCTGTGTTTGGGAGGATGGTCTGTAGCAGGCTATAAACTGGAAGGCAGTTTTACCCACAGTTAGTTGCACATGGATAGTCTCTGATGCTTCGTGCTGTGCCACAAACCTGGAGGTGTGGGTATCTTTGATGAATATTGATACTCCCCCTCCTTTTGTGGTTTGGTCCAAGTTATGGGGCCGAAAAGCATGGTATGAGGTATAACCTGGTAGTGCTGGGGTGCTCTCGGGAGCCTTGAACCAGGTTTCTGTTACTGCACAGATATCGATGTTCTCCATGCTAAGGAGAGTATCAAGTGCGTGCATCTTGAGGTTTAGACTTCTGGCGTTGAGTAGCATTACTCTTAGTTACTTATCCCTTGTGATACCTATGGAGGTGGGTTTGTCTTTTGAGCCTTGCCTAAAAAAGGCACTATGGGGGTTGCAAGAGCCTTTGCCAATATCCGAAAGCCCAGGGGTGACAGGTGCAAGCCGTCCCTAGCGAAGCATTGTGGCTTGTCGAGCATGTCATCCCAGGCTGACAGGCATTGGATCCCATTTGAATGACACCAACACTTAAGCCAATTGTTGAAATTGATCATCTTGTCTTCATATTGTGGCATCATTCTTGGTGAGGGTAAGATGCTACTCAAGGTCAGGGTCATACCGGCCTGGGCTACATGCTCAGAGAGCTTCTCTATGTCTCTTTTCATGTAGTCCAGGGAGGTACATCTCAGGTCATTCACACCAGCATGGACAATGACGGAGTCATATTTGTACTTGCCTTAGAGTGACCTGAGTGCTTGTGTTATGTGGCGGATCCTAGCGCCCGACAGGAAGCTCACTGTGACCTTCTCCTTGTTCAGCCTGGTGAGCGGGACGTCAGTGTGCCTGACGATAGAGTCACCTATTACAAGTGTATCAGGTGTGTTGTTTAGCCTTAAGGGCTGTGACTGTTTGGCACACTGGCTTTGTGAGTTATGTGCTGCACGTGTTTTGTTTTGGGGTAGCGGTTGCTTGGGTGTCTGCTTTGGAGGTCTCTGCTGCTTAGGCAGATTTTATTTAGAGCCTCCAAGTATGTTTTTGTGTGTTTATGTGTTTGGTTTGTTGTCATGGTAGGTCTATGTGAGACTGGAATTGTAGTGAGTGTGGTTTCCTTCTCCTCCTGACTGGTTACACCAGTACTGAGTTGAGAGAGCTTAGCCTCCAGTTTGGCTATATGATTGCATCTCTCACATGTGTTGGAATTTGTTGGGAGGAGGAGAGGGTTGTCTGTGTACATGAGGCAGTTGTAACATTGCCTCAAGATTCCCAGATTCACCAGCTGGACCGGAGAGGAGATTGACAACTGACCTTTGGACATGCTAGAATAGTATTGGGAATTCCTTTATAATTGAAAAAAAGGGCTAAAGGGGAACAAGGTACTCAAGGGGAGTTTTTGAGGGTGTAGTGCTTTTAATTTTTTAGAGCTGACTTATATAATTGCTTTAGTGAGCAAGTGCCAGGTAACTTAAATGCAATGTGTTACAGGTAACTTAAATGCAAAAACGACAAACAGTAACTTTCTTTCAAGTGAAACAAGGAAATAAGTACAGTAAGCAATGCAGATATCACTAGGGATCCACAGAAGTGCTAAAAGACCACGTTTAAGGTGGAATTAGCGTTTCAGGGAAGTAAACAAACAACAAGCATACAAATTAAGCTAGATTCAGCAGGCCTGGATCTAGTCAATGCTACTGCAAACAAGGTGTACCAATTTCAGTAAGAAACAGTTAGAATATGCAGGCACTATTAGCCTTTAACCAGAAATTCCCTGCTCAGAAGGGCAGAGTCCAGTCTCTCCTCCCACAAGAGTGCAGACTGCAATCCTTCTTAATGTAAAATAACTGGCCTAAAGCCCAAGTGCTTAAACCAGAACTAATACAATTTTAGAATAACAGGCACTGAGCTCTCAATCAGCAGTTCCTAACTTAGAAGGATGCAAGCTACCTGTCCTGCCACCACAGTGCAGGCCACAAACCTTCCTAATGTAACACATATGTGAGGTGGAATGAGTGTGCTAGTGACTGGGTGCATGTTGTGTACTGGTGTGATTGCTCACCATGACTGTCTGTCTGTCATGGTAGTGTGTGTCCTTGGTGTGAGGCCAGTGACAGGTGTGTGAGGTATTGTGATCAACACATACTACATTGCCATATGTTGTGCTGTGTTACCCTGTATGTCACTGTGGTGTAGGTAGGGTTATGGCAAGTAAGAGTATTGTGCAATACCACTGAAATATGTAACGTGCATTGTGTGCAGTGCATGGGCTGATAATGTTCCCCATACAGTACCTTGATACAAACCCCCAGTGTGAGGTTGTGTATTGTGCCTGAAACAGTGTGTTGACTGCTGCAGTATACTAGTCTGTCGTATGGAGTGTGCCAGGTACTGTTGCACAGTTGTTGGATGAGCACTGATATCTGGTCATGTACATGTGTATCCCCCAATAGACAGACAGATGCCATATATGGTGGTTATGTTATATCACTGCACTTGAGTATTATGTGTATTATGTGTGCTATAGTTTGCTGACAGATATTGCTGACATATTTTCCTTCTCCTTTTCAGGGCCATGGTTCACCAGCGGAACCCTGTCTACTCCGCTGCAGAGGAGGAGGAGATACACCAAAGCCTGGTGCGGGATTTTGCTGTACTCTTTTCCCACACCAGCCAGAACCAGCAGGAGAGGGCTGCACTGTGGCAAGACCTGGTCCATCGGGTAAATGACATAGGCACACATAACCGGACATATGAGCAGGTATGCAATCACTGCAGTGATTTAATTAGAAATGTCTGTCATTGTGCGTCGGATATCCACAGGCAGCAGCTTGCCACAGGTGGTTGCGTGGCTAGACATCCCCCCTCGCCAGACTGGAGGGACTACTCCTGAGTGTTGTGGCTCCAGCACAGCAGTAACAACAACAGCATACATGTGTAATAATGGAGGCTGGAGCCACACAGCAGCAGGACACAGAGCGTGCAGGTAACATGCCATGTGTAAAGTTGACCATTCTGTACACTGTTAGGTTATGCATGTGTGAGGTGTGTCCTCATTTTGTAGCTGTAATCTTGGTAATTATTGTGCATTACAGATATCCTCAATATCTGCAGTACACCTGTGGAAGCTAACTGTTGCACTACTGAACTGTATCATGCCCACAGTATCAATGGCACAGTTGTGCCCACTGACGATAAATGTCTCTTTTCTGCAGGTCCCTCTGGAGTAACAGTAAGGCAGCCTATCCATGCTGGTGAGTGTGTAATACCATTACCTTCACTACTCTGTATACTAATAGTAATAATAGGCTGAAGCAGTAGTGCTATGTGTTTGATTGCAGGTGTGTTTGTGTCTGTGGGTTGATATCTCATACACTGAGGTGTGTGCATGTGTGCATGTGCCCATGTGCCCATGTGTGCATGTGTGCATGTGCCCATGTGTGCATGTGTGCATGTGCCCATGTGTGCATGTGTGCATGGGCCCATGTGTGCATGTGTGCATGTGCCCATGTGTGCATGTGTGCATCAGTGGTGGCATTGTGTACACATTGTAAACTGTGTTTCCTGTCTTACTCCCACAGGTTCTGGTGCTGCTCTGGTGTCGTGCAGCAGGGAACCTGAATAAGCTGCTGTGGATAGTGATAATGATGATACCTGTGTAATGGCACAGGTAGGTGTGCCAGGGTCCATCATTGGTCAGCTAATTGACACTACACAGCTGTCGACCCCATCAATGCACACAGTCATCCTGCCAATACATCCTTTGTCACCAATGTCCCTAGGTGATGGACAGGATACAGTGGGCACTGACCTGGGTAATGTGGTACCGGTGGCACATGCATCCCAACACTGCAGCCATGTCCAGGGTCTTGACACAGTACCACACAGGCAGACGTCCATGGGTTCTCGTGGGAGCATCCGTGGGCGTACCACCCCTGTCAGACGTGCCCACAGAGGTCTTTCAACCCCAGCTACGTTTCCGGCTGTAATGCAGGCACAGTCATGTATGGAACGGTACACCAGACAGGGTCTGAGGGAGCTGAGAGCATGTCGCACAGCCATGAGTGACAGTATGCGTGATTTTGTGGCTGCCATCCGCAACTTCACCGAGGTCATTGACAGATGTTGGGGTGACACATTAGATCGGTTCCACAACTATACGTCCATGAGCCAAGGCAATGGTGGACGGTTGAGGCGTCGACATGGCCGTATGCCAGCAACAGCAGCATCTGGTAGCCGTCACGGATGACAACAGGGCCGCGGCCGCTCATGTAGTGCCAGCAACAGCCCCAGCAATGCTGGGTCTGTGCTGTCATCGGACTGCCCCAGGAGACCACGTGCACATGGCACTGGACAGTCCCAACAGGGACCTGTCTCCAGTCAACAAACACCTGCTTCTGATGACAGTACCCAGTCTGGCTTAGTACCTGATAAGGTCCGTAGCACACCTGCCAGGCACAGGTACCGTGTCCGTGGCCACAGACAGTGATCTGTATGACCTGGCAGGTACAGTCTGTGGCTGTCCACAAACACCTGTATATGGCAGCCATGAGGTGGGACTGTGTGCATTTATACACACATGCAAAGTGATAACACCTAGGGCTACCGCATACACGCACACACTGCATCAACATTGCCTCATCTTGTACTGCTGTCTCTCACCAACACACACACACAGACATGTTAATTGGTTGTATCAGTGACAGACTCAGGCATACTAGGTACACACCCTGTGCATATGATGAAACTGTGCCACCTCCTGCAATCTGTAAAATCAGTGCAGGAACAGATTAACATGGTGCTGATGCACAGGGTGACTACATAGATGTATTGTAATAGTATGATGTTGACAACAGTACAGTGTAATGATAGCATTGTGGGTATATACCTGCATGCCTGATGCAGTTACAGTATGAATGTCATTGTATTGTTTTGTACACCCATAGTAATTACCACAGTGTTCTGTCTGCACATCTTTGCATACTGGTGGTAAGGTTGTGAAGGGATGGCCACCTACATAGGTAGCACAGGGGATACAACAATGTACATATTGATACTCAATGATGGCCATGTCAACTGCGAGTTGCATGCTGTCCACACACGACTCTGCAATGCAGATGTTTCAGGATGTTGATATCTGTGCAGTACTACACAACAGGTTCAAGGCTCACAAGAGCACACTGGCACTACAAGGTCACACCTCATACCATGCATGACAGTACCAAAACACAGAACTAACTATGACAGGAGGGAGAGTGTCCATACATGTCAAGGAAACTGTGGTGCCAGGACAGGTAGCATGCATCATACTAAGTCTGGAACTGCTGAGTGAGGGCTCAGTGTCTGTTATTTGACATGTGTATTATTACAGGTATGAGCACTTGGGTATCAGGCCAGTTATTCAACATTGTTAAGGTACGTGGTCTACACACTTGTGTGTGGTGCGGCTGGACCCAGTCCATCTGACCTGTGAATGTCTGGGTACTGGCTTATAGTGCCTGCATATATGCACTGTTACCTACTGGAAGTCGTACACCTTGTTTGTTGTAGCATAGTCTACATACAGGCCTGCTGACTGTAGCTTTGTTTGTATGCATGTTTGCCTGTTATGTTCCTGGAACACTGATTCCACCTGCAGTGCAGATATACAGTGCCTCTGTGGATCCCTAGTGACATCTGTGTTGCTTACTGTACTGATGTCCATGTGTCACTTGACAGAACGTCACTGTTTGTCCTGTTTGCATGTAGCTTGCCTGTAACACATTGCATATGACTTACCTCACATTTGCTCAAGACAGCATTCATATATGCCAGCACTAACAAATCAGGAGCACTACACCCTCACATAGTCACCTTGAGTACCTTGTTCCCCATTGGCCCTATGTGTCGTTACTTAGTATGGGAGTCACAATGATAGGGTTGCATGTGCAAAGGTCACCTGTCGATCTACTCTCAGGTCCAGTTGGTGAATCTGTGAGTCATGTGGCAATGTTACAGCTGCCTCATGTACACAGACAACCCTTTCCCCTTCCCATAGATGTACAACACATGTGAGAGATGCAACCACATAGCCAAACTGGGGGCTAAGCTCTGTTTACACAACTCTGGCATTCCCTGTCAGGTGGAGTGGGATACTACAGTGAATACAGTACCAGTCTCCCATAGACCTGCCACGACCACAATCCAAACACAGAAACACACAGGTACATTATTGGGCTCTCAGAATAGCATCCTGCCTGAGCAGCTGACACCTGCAAAGCAGACACACAAGCAAACGTTAAGCCAGAGCAGAGCACATGCAACAAATAGCTCACAAAGCCTGTGTGCCAAACAGTCACAGGCCATACGGCTAGACAACACACCTGCTACAGTTGTATGAGGTACCTCTATCGTCACGTACACTGAGGTTCTGCTCCCAGGCTGAACAAGGTGATGGTCACGCTGAGCTGCCCGTCGGGCACTATGATCCACCACATAACACATGCATACCGGTCACTCCAAGGCATGTAGAAGTATGACTCAGTCATTGTCTGTGCCAGTGTGTATGACCTCTGATGCACCTCCCTGGCCTACATGTTAGGGGACATAGAGGGGCTCTCTGAGCTTGTGGCACAGGCTGGTATGACCCTGGCCTTGAGTAGCATCTCACCCTCACCATAAATGCTGCCACAATATGTAGACAGGATCATCAGTTTCTGCAATTAATGTATCTTTCAGTGACATTCAAAGGGGATCCAATGCCTGTCAGTGTGGGATTACATGCTGGACATGCCACATTGCTTTGCTTGGGACAGCTTGCACCTGTCACCCATGGGCCGTTGTATATTGTCAGAGGCCATTGCTGCACACATAGTGCCTTTGTATGCAAGGCTGACATTACATAGCCACCTACACAGGTATCACAAGGGATGGGACACTAATAGCAATGCTACTGAACAGCAGCAGTGTAAACCTCAAGATGCATGCAGTGGAAACTGTCCTTAGCATGGGGTACAGCAATATCCATGCAGTAACAGACTCCTGGTACAAGGCTCCCAGGTGCACACCATCACTGCCAGGTCATTCCTGATACCATGCTTGTCATCCCCTACACATGCACCAAACCAGAACAGGGGTATGTATCCAAAGGCACCTCAGATACACACACCCCCAGGTTGGTGGCACTGCACAAAGCATCAGAGCCTCTCCATTTGTAACACACAGTGGGTTACACTGCCTTCAGGTTCATAGCCTGGCGCACACCACACACCCATACCCAGGAAACCCACTTGCCCTTCCTGACAACACTGGGAATATGACGGTCTCTACACACACCATTATATGGTTGTACTGTGACTACCCTAACATGCAGTGTGAGCATTATTCTAGCTGCAAGACCCTATCTGTAGGGTTCCTATCATTCATTCTTCAGAATACACCATGAAAACACTCAGAGAAAGGAACACAGAAGTGGCATTAATCCATCTTTATTCAGTCCTGGTAGATATGAGAATATACACTATCCTGAAATTATTTCAGATTTGAATAAAATATTTTTTGTGTCCAGGTATTCTAGTTTTTCCATTATAATGGAGAAAATTATTAGAGGGTTGTGGCATGTGGTATGTGAAGATCCAGCAACTGGTCATCTTTTTCCAAAGCATATTACTTTTTCTTACAAAAGGTATCCCAACTTAAAAGAAATCTTAAATAGAAAATTGAAAGCTATGGTAGATAGTAATGTTGGGATGTATAGCTGTGGCAGTTGTTCCGTTTGTAATAAAATTAAGAATATGCATGGAATTAAAATAAATGGAAAGAAATATGTTGCTTTTGAGAGATTTGATTGCAGGTCATCTGGTGTAGTATATATTTTGGGATGTGATTGTGTCCCACCCATGTGGTATATTGGCCAGACTACCAGGAAGATTAAGATTTGCATTCTGGAGCATTTGGGTGATATAAGGAGGGGCAATTTGGAAAGTCCGGTGGCTACTCATTTTTGTAACATACATAATGGTAAAAATGACAGTTTCAGATTTAGTGTACTTGCTAGACCCCATTTCTGTATAGGGAACTTTAAAACTGCTTTGAATAAACTTGAACAGAGAATCATTATAGGGTATCATACTTTATTTCCCAAAGGAATGAATTTGGAAAATTAATGAAATTTATTGAAGTTGTAATTTTGAATATTATAAAGTATTTATTCAAAGTTGTGAATTCAAATTTGTGTATAGGAAACCTTAAAACTATTTTGAATAAAATTGAATAGAGAGTGATTTATAGGGCATTACATTTTATTTCCAAATGGAAGGAATTTAGAAAATTGATGAAATTTATTAATGTTGTAATTCTGAATATTATAGAGTATTTATTTCATAGTTATATTTTTGTAATTATGTATAAGAATTTTGTTAAAAATGAACTAATTTATTCTTTGAAATAATGAAAAAATGTAAAAGAATACTATATTTGAAGTTTTGCACATAAATGTTTAGTGTTGAAGGGGTTAAAAAATGTTTGAAATAATTAATTGTTTAATTAATTGATTGATGCATATATAAAAAGAACATTCAAAATGTCTAAATGTGTCCCATTGAAGGTGAACTGCTGAGGTACCAGGACTGAATAAAGATGGATTAATGCCACTTCTGTGTTCCTTTCTCTGAGTGTTTTCGTGGTGTATTCTGAAGAATTTGTGGTTTGGCTTTCTGAGTATTATGGAGATGTTCCTATCATTCATTCCCTGCATTGCTATGGAACAACCTGTTACCACTCCCATAAGTGATGACAACATGCTGCACCTGTTCATCACCAACATGTGGATTATATGCTACAGACAAATCATGTATCCCTCATTGGTGGGGTGACACAATCTACAACCCACACTGTATAGTCACATACCACATGCAGCCCCTGCACAGAACACCACAGTCATACAGTTGTCTGATGCATATTCCATGTATTCACATAAGGCAAGCTTCGGACATGGGAACTCTTGCAGTTCACAGGTACATATGTGTAGGTGGCACACACATACATCATGTGTGCATTGACATTACTGATATAATGTATGTCGTGCAATATTGGGAACAACACCCCACATGACTGGACAAACTGTGTGACAAAACTACACATGGCATTTGTAGGATTCAAACCCCTACTTAACTATGTTATGACACCTGCGAGAGACGCATTAGCAGAGCGCGCTACTTGCATTACTGGGGGGAATTGCTTTCTCCTGCTGTACTTATAGGGTGCTGACATCATCAGTGTATAGACAGTGGAATATGCAGCATGTGTTGTTTAGTACTTGTTGCCAAAAGGGACATTTCGCATACATATGGAATTGCTCACACTACTCCTCCACACACACACTGGGCACTTGCAGGATTCAAACCCCTATGTACCTATGTTATGACACTTGTGAGAGATGCATTAGCAAAGCACGCTACTTGCATTACTGGGGGGATTGCTTTTTCCTGCTGTACTTTTAGGGTGCTGACATCATCAATGTTTAGACAGTGGAATATGCAGCATGTGTTGTGTAGTACTAGTTGCCAAAAGGGACATTTCTCATACACATGGAATTGCACACACTACTCCCCCACACACATACTGGGCACTTGCAGGATTCAAACCCCTACCTAACTATGTTATGACACTTGTGAGAGATGTATTAGCGGAGCGTGCTACTTGCATTACTGGGGTGATTGCTTTCTCCTGCTGTACTTATAGGGTGCTGACATCATCAGTGTTTAGACAGTGGAATATGCAGCATGTGTTGTGTAGTACTAGTTGCCAAAAGGGACATTTTTCATACACATGGAATTGCACACACTACTCTCCCACACACACACTGGGCATTTGCAGGATTCAAACCCCTACCTAACTATGTTATAACACTTGTGAGAAATGCATTAGCGGAGCACGCTACTTGCATTACTGGGGGGACTGCTTTCTCCTGCTGTACTTATAGGGTGCTGACATCATCAGTGTTTAGACAGTGGAATATGCAGCATGTGTTGTGTAGTACTAGTTGCCAAAAGGGACATTTCGCATACGCATGGAATTGCTCACACTACTCCTCCACACACACACTGGGCACTCGCAGGATTCAAACTCCTGCGTAACTATGTTATGACACTTGTGAGAGATGCATTAGTAAAGCACGCTACTTGCATTACTGGGGGGATTGCTTTTTCCTGCTGTACTTATAGGGTGCTGACATCATCAATGTTTAGACAGTGGAATATGCAGAATGTGTTCTGTAGTACTAGTTGCCAAAAGGGACATTTCTCATACACATGGAACTGCACACACTACTCCCCCACACACATTCACACACACACTGGGCACTTGCAGAATTCAAACCCCTACGTAACTATGTTATGACATTTGTGAGAGATGTATTAGCGGAGCGTGCTACTTGCATTATTGGGGGGATTGTTTTCTCCTGCTGTACTTATAGGGTGCTGACATCATCAGTGTTTAGACAGTGGAATATGCAGCATGTGTTGTGTAGTACTAGTTGCCAAAAGGGACATTTTTCATACACATGGAATTGCACACACTACTCTCCCACACACACACTTTGCAGGATTCAAACCCCTACCTAACTATGTTATAACACTTGTGAGAAATGCATTAGTGGAGCACGCTACTTGCATTACTGGGGGGATTGCTTTCTCCTGCTGTACTTATAGGGTGCTGACATCATCACTGTTTAGAGAGTGGAATATGCAGCATGTATTGTGTAGTACTAGTTGCCAAAAGGGACATTTTTCATACACATGGAATTGCACACACTACTCCCCCACACACATATTGAGCACTTGCAGGATTCAAACACCTACCTACCTATGTTATGACACTTGTGAGAGACGCAGTAGCGGAGCGCGCTATTCACAATAATGGGTAAAATTTCTGCTCCTGACATATGTATAGTGTGCTGACATCATTATGGATGAAGACGTATGTACATCTGTGACTATCCATCACTACAGGGGAGAGCATATCTATGCATTAACTTTGCATAGGCACAGTGGCCTACTGTACTGTGGAGGCAGATGCCAAATACACTGTGGATAGCCTTCTGTATTCCCTAGGGACAACAGTCAGGTATTGCACTCTACGGCCATATGTTTACCTGTCAGATGCAAGTATCTGTTGCTCATATACTGTTTGTGGGTCTTTATTGCCATAGCCTTCCCTACCCTATAAACAAAGTGTGTACTGTGGGAGATGTTTGCATATGAGTGGGATCCAGTACTTTACTTATGTCTCTGTTGTAACTTCACTGTGTTCACTGGGCAGATGTCTGTATTGTGGGAGGTTCCTGTGTTAACAGATAGAAATGCCAGATATGTGTGTGTAACTGCTGAACTGTGACATGGCCTAAGTGTGTGAGCATGCCCAGTTCACAGTTTGTATGGCTTCTTGACTGCCACATCTCATTTATCTAAGTGTGCGAGCATGCCCAGTGTGACCTTTCCTTATGTTGGGATCTGTGGACCACCACATTTGTGTTTATGTGTGGACACCATCTATATATCACATGTACAGTTGAGTGTTGGACATCAGCTTGTGTTCTTACTGCCCAACTGCTTTGTGTCTGAACCTAACAGGCATTATGCTCTGCCTGCAGGGTCGCCATGGGATAGTTTGCATACAGTTGTCATCATCCTTTCCTGCTGAACAAACAGTTGTATTGTCGTATAGTGTACTGGTGCAGTACTTTCACTGTAGTGGACAGTATAATCGCTTTCAGTCCTATCACTGCTTGTAATATTTATAGTGAGCACACCAGATTGGTTGAGGGCCAGTTGTGCAGATATGAACATGTTGCATTTTGTTCAGATATGGACGGCATAGTACATGATTGTCTGACATTGTTAATGTATTCCACAACTTGTGTGGACAGGGACAAACAATGGCCATGCACCCTATTCCATTTGTAATGCTAGTCAGAGAGTGTTTGACCTTCAACACACATTTACTGGTGTTTGCCATGACATATGTCATGGTTAGTGTGCTGTGCCTCTGTCTACCTGTGACATACAGGTGATATCCAGGGTACCCCTACCATCTCCCATCCAGTCATCATGATTCCTCTGGATGACAGTCACTGAGGGACTCTCTGGATATCCTGTAGTGGGAGTTTAGTCGTGAGTGGAGTGAGCTTCTGGGTTATGGACCAATCGGTACAGCATGTCCTGTTTATGTCTGTGCTGGGTTTCAGGCCTGTCAGGTGCATAGGTCACCAGCATTCAGTGTTTACATGGTGCCAAATGTCCATTGATACCAGGTTGGTCATGGCTCTATACATCAGGCACAGTTCACCTCAAGCCAGGCAGTATGGCACTGTGTGTAGCTGCAGTTTCTTTACTCCGGCAACACATGGCATCTGTTACAGCTATGCGATCCTCCTGGTGGGGTATTTGTGTGGTCGTTCCAGTTGCTGCAGGTGTCTGCTATGGTACATCCCTGAAGGGCCATTGTACACAATTGTGAGGCTGCTGATGGATGACTGGGGAGGCACATTGACCTACCCTAACCAAGCTGTGCTTACCTTCATGATTAGGTGGGTATATGGTATGTTACTGTAACCACTACAGACACATGGTTGTCACATGCAGGATATCTATCACCTTGTGTCCCCAGGTCTCTTATTTCTCCTGATGTACTTACTGGGTTAACACCTATGTGGTAATTTGTGGCCATGTACTGTGTTTCCACAGGGGTTGACTATACACTATTCTGCATTTAGCTTGTTGACATGGCTGTGGCACCACTTGTGTGTTTCTATGTGTGCCTTTTGTAGATTGCTTGTGTCAGCTGGAGGGTCCAATATGATGGCCAGTTTGTAGTCCTCTGCAAATCTGTTCAGACAGAGTCCGTCCATGTTGGCCTGTACCTATGTGACATATATAGCATACAAGAGAGGTCCCAGGACCATGCCTTGTGGAATGACAGTTGTACCTGGTTTGCAGTCTGCCATGGCTACAGCATGTCTGCCAGGTCAGTTCTGTCTTTGAGCTGGTTTGCAACCCATCTACTTGCATAGGGGTTTATAGTTAGGCTGGTGTGCTTATCTGTACCGCCAACTAGGGTATTGTATGGAAGGGTTTAGCAAGGTCCAGATAGGCTGTGCGATCAACATTCCCCACATCAATGGGCTTGGTGCACGTTTCACATGAGTCAGACATGTGTAAGGGGCTGTATCTCCCCTATGACAGCCACACTGGGTAGGGTCCGATGTCTGTAGGTACCCAATCTCGTCATTCATGGGATCCATGATCATCTTCTCCGTTACTTTGCCAAACTAGATAGTCAGGGTTGAGGGGTGATAGTTTGCAGTATCCATTCAGGCACCCCCTTTGTGGTGTGGAACCACTGTTGCTGTACACTGCTCTTTGAGTACATATCCTGTGGAAGGACTGATAGTGCACAGTAATGATATTTGCTGTTCCATTCTTCTTACAGTACTTGTTGGACACAACCCAGGACACCATCTGGTACCATTGATGCTGTGTGCTGTGCTTTGTGGATGCTGGCTGTTACCTCAGGCATCTGCCTCCACAGTACAGTAGGCCATTGTGCCTGTGCAAAGTTAGTGCATAGATATGCTCTCCCCTGTACTGATGGATGGTAACAGATGTACATACCTCTTCATCCATAATGATGTCAGCACACTATACATATGTCAGGAGCAGAAATTATACCCACTAATGTGAATTGCGTGCTCCTTTACTGCATCTCTAACAAGCGTCATAACATAATTAGGTAGGGGTTTGAATCCTGCAAGTGCTCAGTGTGAGTGGGGGAGTAGTGTGTGCAATTCCATGTGCATGAGAAATGTCCCTTTTGGCAACTATTACTACACAACACATGCTGCATATTCCACTGTCTAAACACTGATGATGTCAGCACCCTATAAGTAGAGCAGGAGAAAGCAATCCTTCCAGTAATGCAAATAGCATACTCTGCTACTGCGACTCTCACAAATGATCTAATATAGTTAGGTAGGGGTTTGTATCCTACAAACGTCATGTGTATTTTTGTCACACAGTTTGTCCATGTGTGTGGGGTGTTGTTCCCAATATTGCACGACATACATTATATCAGTAATGTCAATGCACACATGATGTATGTGTGTGCCACCTACACATATGTACCTGTGAACTGCAAGAGTTCACATGTCCGAAGCCTGCCTCATGTGAATACATGGAATATGCATCAGACAACTGTATGACTGTGGTGTTCTATGCAGGGGCTGCATGTGGTATGTGACTATACAGTGTGGGTTGTAGATGGTGTCATCCCACCAGCGAGGGATACAGGACTGGTCTGGAGCATATATTCCACATGTTGGTGATGAACAGGTGCAGCATGTTGTCACCACTTGTGGGAGTGGTAACAAGTTGTTCCATAGCAATTCAGGGAATGAATGATAAGAACCCTTCAGATAGGGTCTTGCAGCTAGAGAATGCTCACACTCTATGTTTGGGTAGTCGCAGTACAAACATATAATGGTGTATGTAGAGACCGTCATATTCCCAGTGCTGTCAGGAAGGCCAAGTGGGTTTCCTGGGTATAGGAGTGTGGTGTGTGCCAGGCTATGAACCTGAAGGCAGTCTAACCCACTGTGAGGTGCACATGGAGAGGCTCTGATGCTTTGTGCAGTGCCACCAACCTGGGGGTGTGTGTATCTGAGGTGCCTTTGGATACATCCCCCCTGTTCTTGTTTGGTGCATGTGTAGGGGATGAAAAGCATGGTATCAGGAATGACCTGGCACTGATGGTGTGCACCTGGGAGCCTTGTACCAGGAGTCTGTTACTGCACGGATATTGCTATACCTCATGCTAAGGACAGTTTCCACTGCATGCATCTTGAGGTTTACACTGCTGCTGTTGAGTAGCATTTCTATTAGTGTCCTATCCCGTGTGATACCTGTGTAGGTGGCTATGTAATGTCAGCCTTGCATACAAAGGCACTATGTGTGTGGCAACAGCCTCTGCCAATATACAATGGCCCATGGGTGACAGGTGCAAGCTGTCCCAAGCAAAGCAATGTGGCTTCTCCAGCATGTAATCCCACACTGACAGGCATTGGATCCCCTTTGAATGTCACTGAAACATAAGTTAATTGCAGAAACTGGTGATCCTGTCTACATATTGTGGCAGCATTCTTGGTGAGGGTGAGATGCTACTCAAGGCCAGGGTCATACCAGCCTGTGCCACAAGCTCAGAGAGCCCCTCTAAGCCCCCTAACATGTAGTCCAGGGAGGTGCGTCAGAGGTCATACACACTGGCACAGACAATGACTGAGTCATACTTCTACATGCCTTGGAGTGACCGGTATGCTTGTGTTATGTTGTGGATCATAGTGCCCGATGGGCAGCTCAGCGTGACCAACACCTTGTTCAGCATGGGAGCAGGACCTCAATGTACATGATGATAGAGGTACCGCATACAACTGTAGCAGTGTTGTCAAGCCGTATGGCCTGTGACTGTTTGGCACACAGGCTTTGTGAGCTATGTGTTGCATGTGCTCTGCTCTGGCTTAACATTTGCTTGTGTGTCTGCTTTGCAGGTGTCAGCTGCTCAGGCAGTATGCTATTCTGAGAGTCCAATAATGTACCTGTGTGTTTCTGTGTTTGGATTGCTGTCATGGCAGGTCTATGGGAGACTGTTACTGTATTCAGTGTAGTATCGCACTCCACCTGACAGGGAATGCCAGTGCTGTATTAACAGAGCTTAGCCCCCAGTTTGGCTATGTGGTTGCATCTCTCACATGTGTTGTACGTGTATGGGAAGGGGAGAGGGTTGGCTGTGTACATGAGGCAGCTGTAACATTGCAACATGACTTACAGATTCACCAACTGGACCTGAGAGTAGATTGACAGGTGACCTTTGCACATGCTACCATAGCATTGTGACTCCCATACTAAGTAACAACACATAGGGTCAATGGGGAACAAGGTACTCAAGGTGACTATGTGAGGGTGTAGTGCTCCTGATTTGTTACTGCTGGCATATATGAATGCTGTCTTGAGCAAATGCGAGGTAAGTCATATGCAATGTATTACAGGCAAGCTACATGCAAACAGGACAAACATTGATGTTCTGTCAAGTGACAAATGGACATCAGTACAGTAAGCAATACAGATGTCACTAGGGATCAACAGAGGCACTGTATATCTGCACTGCAGGTGGAATCAGTGTTTCAGGAACATAACATGCAAACATGCATACAAACAAAGCTACAGTCAGCAGGCCTGTATGTAGACTATGCTACAACAAACAAGGTGTACGACTTCCAGTAGGTAACAGTGCATATATGCAGGCACTATAAGCCAGTACCCAGACATTCACAGGTCAGACGGGCTGGATCCAGCCGCACCCCACACAATGGAATAGACCACGTACCTTTGTAATGTTGAATAACTGGCCTGATACCCAAGTGCTCATACCTGTAATAATACACATGTCAAATAACAGACACTGAGCCCTCACTCAGCAGTTCCAGACTTAGTATGATGTATGCTACCTGTCCTGGCACCACAGTATCCTTGACATGTATGGACACTCTCCCTCCTGTTATAGTTAGTTCTATGTTTTGTTGCTGTCATGCATGGTATGAGGTGTGACCTTGTAGTGCTAGTGTGCTCTTGTGAGCCTTGAACCTGTTGTGTAGTACTGCACAGATACAACATCCTGAAACATCCACATTGCAGAGTTGTGTGTGGACAGCATGCAACTCGCAGTTGACATGACCATCATTGAGTATCAATATGTACATATTTGTATCCCCTGTGCTACCTATGTAGGTGGCCATTGCTTGACAGCCTCACCACCAGTATGCAAAGATGTGCAGACAGAACATTGTGGTAATTTCTATGGGTGTACAAAACAATACAATGACATTCATACTGTAACTGCATCAGGCATGCTGGTATATACCCACAATGATATCATTACACTGTACTGTTGTCACCATCATACTATTACAATACGTCTATGTAGTCACCCTGTGCATCAGCACCATGTTAACCTGTTCCTGCACCGATTTTACAGATTGCAGGAGGTGGCACAGTTTCATCACATGCACAGGGTGTGTACCTGGTATGCCTGAATCTGCCACTGATACAACCAATTGACATGTCTGTGTGTGTGTGTTGGTGAGGGACAGCAGTACAAGATGGGGCAATGTTGATGCAGTGTGTGCGTGTATGCGGTAGCCCTAGGTGTTATCACTTTGCATGTGTGTATGAATGCACACAGTCCCACCTCATGGCTGCCATATACAGGTGTTTGTGGACAGCCACAGACTGTACCTGCCAGGTCATACAGATCACTGTCTGTGGCCACAGACATGGTACCTGTGCCTGGCAGGGGTGCTACGGACCGTATCAGGTACTAAACCAGACTGGGTACTGTCATCAGAAGCTGGTGGTTGGTGACTGGAGACAGGTCCCTGTTGGGACTGTCCAGTGCCACATGCACGTGGTCTCCTGGGGTGGTCTGATGACAGCACAGACCCAACATTGCTGGGGCTGCTGCTGGGACTATGTGAGCAGCCTCGGGCCTGTTGTCGTCCGTGACGGCTGCCAACTGCTGCTGTTGCTGGCATATGGCCACGTCAACGCCTCAACCGCCCACCATTGCCCTGGCTCATGGACATGTAGTTGTGGAACAGATCTAATGTGTTCCCCCAACGTCTGTCAATGACCTCGGTGAAGTTACGGATGGCAGCCGCAACATCACGCATACTGTCACACATGGCTGTGCGACATGCTCTTAGCTCCCTCAGACCCTGTCTGGTGTACCGTTCCATACGTGACTGTGCTTGCATTACAGCCCGAAACATAGCTGAGGTTGAAAGAGCTCTCTGGGCACGTCTGACAGGTGCGGTATGCCCACGGATGCCCCCATGAGAACCCCTGGATGTCTGCCTGTGTGGTACCATGTCAGGACCTTGGCCATGGCTGCTGTGTGGGGATGCATGTGCCACTGGTACCACATTACCCTGGTCAATGCCCACTGTATCCTATCCATCACCTAGGGACATTGGTGACAAAGGATGTGTTGGCAGGATGACTGTGCGCATTGATGGGGTCGACAGCTGTGTAGTGTCAACTGGCTGACCAATGACGGACCCTGGCACACCTACCTGTGCCATTACACAGGTATCATCATTATCACTATCCACAGCAGCTGATTCAGGTTCCCTGCTGCACAACGCCAGAGCAGCACCAGAACCTGTGGGGTAAGACAGGATACACAGTTAACAATGAGTACACAATGTCACCACTGATACACACATGCACACATGCACACATGGGCACATGCACACATGGACACATGCACACATGGGCACATGCACACATGGGCACATGCACACATGCACACATGCACACATGGGCACATGCACACATGCACACATGCAAACATGGGCACATGCACACATGCACACATGGGCATATGCACACATGCACACATGCACACATGGGCACATGCACACATGCACACATGCGCACATGCACACACCTCAGTATATGAGATATCAACCCACAGACACAAACACACCTGCAATCAAACACATAGCACTACTGCTTCAGCATATTATTACTATTAGTATCAAGAGTATTGAAGGTAATGGTATTACACACTCACCAGCATGGATAGGCTGCCTTGCTGTTACACCAGAGGGACTTGCAGAAAAGAGACATTTATTGTCAGTGGGCACAACTGTGCCATTGATACTGTGGCCATGATACAGTTCAGTAGTGCAACAGTTAGCTTCCACAGGTGTACTGCAGATACTGAGGATATCACTTGCACAATAATTACCAAGATTACAGCTACAAAACGAGGACACACCTCACACATGCATAACCTAACAGTGTACAGAATGGTCAACTATACACATGGCATGTTACCTGCACGCTCCGTGTCCTGCTGCTGTGTGGCTCCAGCCTCCATCATTACACATGTATGTTGCTGCTGTTGCTGTTGGGCTGTAGCCACAACACTTAGGAGTAGTCCCTCCAGTCTGCTGATGGGAGGGATGTCTAGCCACCCCACCACCTGTGGCAAGCTGCTGCCTGTGGATATCCGACGCACGCTGATGGGCATTTCTAATTAAATCACTGCAGTGATGGCATACCTGCTCATATGTCTGGTTATGTGTGCCTATGTCATTTACCCGACGGACCAGGTCTTGACACAGTGCAGCCCTCTCCTGCTGGTTCTGGCTGGTGCAGGAAAAGAGTACAGCGAAACCCCGCACCAGGCTCTGGTGTATCTCCTCCTCCTCTGCAGCGGAGTAGACAGGGTTCCGCTGGTGAACCATAGCCCTGAAAAGGAGAAGGAAAATATGTCAGCAATATCTGTCAGCAAACTATGGCACACATAATACACATAATACTCGACTGCAGTGATATAACTTAAACACCATATATAGCATCTGTCTGTCTATTGGGGGATACACATGTAAATGACCAGATATCAGTGCTCATCCGACAACTGTGCAGCAGTACCTGGCACACTCCATACGACAGACTAGTATACTGCAGCAGTCAACACAGTGTTTCAGGTACAATACACAACCTCACACTGGGGGTTTGTATCAAGGTACTGTATGGGGAACATTATCATCCCATGCACTGCACACCATGCACGTTACATATTTCACTGGTAATGCACACTACTCTTACTTGCCATAACTCTACCTACACTACAGTGACATACAGGGTAACATAGCACAACATATGACAATGTAGTATGTGTTGATCGCAATACCTCACACACCTGTCTCTGGCATCACACCAAGGACACACACTACCGTGGCAGACAGACAGTCATGGTGAGCAATCACACCAGTACACAACATGCACCCAGTCACTAGCACACTCATTCCACCTCACATATTTCATTTGCAATGTGTTCATGGGTGTGCATTGTGTCTTAGGTAGGTAGTGTGCTTTTGGCCCTGGTCCTACAGAAGCATACTGTTATGCTACCCTGCCCCTTGTAACACATGTGTTATGATCGTACCTGCTCCTTACAAACTGTTACACAGGGTGACCCATATGGCATATTACCTATCTGCATAACATTCAGCAGGGGTATGTCTGACATCTACTCATGGGGAACTTTGCTTCTTAATTCTGTGTGGTCTACTACAGGGTATGTCATATCTGTGGGTAGGGTCCTGTACCTCCTTTATGTGCTCTATACTAGACATATGTAATTTGTGTTGTGGATGTTGGAGGTGTTACCATGGTTGTTAGACAACTGTCATGGGTGTGACCGAACTATGTATATCCAGCAGTGGTAACCTCTATGTAGGTAGTCTGTGTGCGCTCTGTGGTGTTTGAGTGCATTGACACAGTTACTTGCATATGTCTGTGTCCTTCTCCATATCTGTAGCTGTCATGGGAGGTACATACCGTGTAGGACATTGTGGGGTGTGGAGGGGTACAGTGACCTACATGTCCATAGCTGACACACCATGTCCGCTGACACATTCCATGTACAGGTATTACAGGACTAGTGTGCCACTGTGTATATCAATGTGGAGCCTATTGTACACTTGTTGCCCCTGTTCCCCCCTGACACATGCAGTGGTGGGCAGGCATGCACATATGTGGTGGTTACTGGTGTCAGTGTTTTTGAATGGGGTATGGTACTCCAGTATCCACACTGGTGTTCACTACATGCCTTTGACACCAGGCACCTGTTGCAAGACATCTGCACACATGTGCCTCACACAGTAGATATATATATATATATATATATATATATATATATATATATATATATATATTGATATATTTATATCTGTATATATATATATATATATATATATATATATATATATATATATATATATATATATATATATATAGGTTCATAGGTTCATAGGTTTATACTAGGCTATCTGCCCTAAGGCATTTATAAGCCTAGCCCAAATTTTGTGGCTTACGCCACCCCTTATATGAAAAATACTGTGCCCATTAGTTTGTTGTGCCTCTGTCCAGCAGTGACACAGAGATGATTCCCGGGGTAAACCTATGATCTCCCATCCACAGGTCTAGATTTCTCTTGAACAGAGTCAGCGAGGTGCTCTGCCTCACATGGACCGGGATTTTATTCCACAGCATAGGGAGTCTCTGAGTGATAAATCTATCCCTCCAGCATGTCCTATTTATATCCGTGCTAAGGTTTAAGTCGCTTGCTCTAGTGGTTTTGGTGGATTTGGATTTTTTGAGGTGGAGCATGTCCATTAATTCCGGGTTGGACATAGCCTTGTATGTCAGGCACATGTCATCTCTGAGCAGACGGTATGCGACTGAATAGAGCTGGAGTTTCTTCAATCTGGCAGCATATGACAGATTTTGGAGTCCCTTTATCCTTTTGGTGAGGAACTTTTGGGGTCTCTCCAATTGCTGCAGATGTCGGGTGAGATACATCCCGAATGGGGCATTGTACTCGATCATTGGTCTGATAAGTGAAGAGTACAGGGGAACAATGACCTCACTAGATCTGGATGTGAATCCCTTCATGATCAGGTGGGCAATGTAGAAGGTCTTTCTAACTACTTTAGCAACGTGAGTGTCAAAAGAAAGGCCGCTATCAACCTGGGTCCCCAGGTCCCTGATAACCTCTTCTGTGCTTAGTGGATTGCCACCTATATGGTAGCTTGGGGTTACCTTGTTTTTCCCAAAGGGTATGACTATACATTTTTTGGCGTTTAACTTCAGGCCATGGCTCTGGCACCAGCTATCTGTTTCCGTGAGTCCCTTCTGAAGGATATCCGTGTCCGATGCACTTTCCACTATGGCGCCCAGTTTGCAGTCGTCTGCAAACTTTGTCAGCCAAAGTCCTCCCATGTTGGCCTGTACTTCTGAGAAGTAGATGCCAAACAATGGGGGCCAAGGACCGAGCCCTGTGGGACACCACTTGTGACCGGCTTGGAGTCTGACACAGCGCCAGCAACTCTAACCCTGTGGGTTCTGTCCTTAAGCCAGTTTGCAACCCATCTTGTGACATATGGGTTTACATTTAAGCGGGTAAGTTTTTCTACAATACCTGAGTGGGGTATTGTGTCGAAAGCCTTTGCAAGGTTAAGGTAGGCTGTATGGACTGCCTTTCCCTCATCAATGGCCTTGGTGACTGTTTCGAAGAAGTCAACCAAGTTCAAAAGGCATGATCTTCCCTTGACAAAGCCAAACTGGGTCGGGTCCAATGTCTGCAAGTCCCCTATATCTTTGTTTATGAGCTCCATTATGATCCTCTCCATAGCTTTGCAGACTAGACTTGTTAAGCTTATGGGGCGGTAATTACCAGGGTCCGTGAGGCCGCCTTTGTGGAGTGGGACCACAGTTGCCGTCACGCCACTCCTTGGGCACGTATCCTGTGGTAAGGCTGAGATTAAACAGCTGCCTTATGTGCGGGTTTAATTCCTCATTTAGCTCGTGTAGCACACAGCCGGGGACACCATCCGGTCCCATTGATGCTGTGTTTTAGCTTTAGAGAGCAGCTTTCACCTGCACATTTGAGATGTCCGGGAGGCTACACTCGGCTGGGATAGTTATCTCTCCTTTAGGGGAGAGGGGTGAAGTTTGCACTGAACCTGTCTGCCAGTATGTTGGCAATGTCTGTGGGTTCAGTGATTTTTGTATCATTTTGGACTAATTCTGAGCATATCTGGGAGTCTCCACCCAGGTTCCTAACATAGCTGAAAAAGGCCTTATGATTGTCCTTTGAATCCATGGCAATTTTTCTCTCAAAATTGGCCTTAGTTGATTTTATGAGTGCTCATATTTTTTTACTAATAATGATCAGGGGTGACTTCCCTTTATGGATTTTGTTCTATCATGTAATAGCTTTCTCCTCTTATTGTAAAGTTTGTTAATGGCTGTGGTCCACCAGACTGGACGTTTGCCCTTTGTGGAAAGAGTCTTGGTTTTATTTGGGATTGCCTGATCCATGCAGTCCTGGAGGTGTCCATAGAAGGCATTTGTAAGGGCTTCCATAGCTTGGGTTGTGGTTTCCTCTGGCTCAGGGGCCTTGAAGGATACCACACCAGTCTTGAGTAGTGTGAAGTTTGCTTTAGAGAAGTTCTTCACTATGGTCTTTTGTTTGGGGTGGGGGCGGGATGTGGATTTCCAGTGAGATTAGTTTATGATCAGATCTCACCAATGAGGGATATACTTCGTGTGGAGCATTTTGTCCCCATGTTTGTGACAATGAGATCTAGTATATTTTCTCCTCTCGTGGGAACAGTGACTAGCTGTTCCATGGCATTTGAATTTATGAACTCCAGGAACCGTTGGGCTAGAAAGTTAGGGCTTGAGTAATGTTCCCAGTCTATATTCAGGTAGTTGAAGTCACCCAATATGATGGTGTTTGGAGATACATTTATACCCTCCAGTGTCTTCAGGAAGGCTGTGTGGGGTTCCTGAGTTTGAGAGGGTGGCCTGTAGCATGCTACAATTTGTAGAGCAGTTTTGCCTATGGTTAGTTGCACCTGGATGGTTTCCGAAGCTTGGTGCGTTGCCACCAACCTGGAGGTGTGGGTATCCTTCATGAATATGGATACACCCCCTCCTTTTGTGGTGTGGTCCGGGTTTTGGGGCGGGCATGATATGAGGTAAAACCTAATAGTGTCGGGGTGCTCTCAGGAGCCTTGAACCAGGTTTCAGTTACAGCACAGACATCGATGTTCTCCATACTGAGAAGGGCCTCGAGTGCGTGCATTTTGAGATTTAGACTTCTGGCATTGAGCAGCATTACCCTCAGTTTCTTCCCATTTTTGTTTTCTAGGGTGGTAGGTTTAGAATTTGAGCCTTGCCTAAAAAGGCACTATGGGGTGGCAAGAGCCTTAGCCAATATCCGGAATCCCAGGGTGACAGGTGCAAGCCATCCCTTCTTGAAGCAGCGTGGCTTGTCAAGCATGTCATCCCAGGCAGACAGACACTGGATCCCCTTTGAATGACACCAGACATTAAGCCAATTGTTAAAGCTGATAATCTTGTCTCTATATTGTGGCATCATTCTTGGTGAAGGAAGGATACTGCTCAGGGTTAGGGTCATACCTGCCTGGGCTACATAATCAGAGAGCTCCTCTATGTCTCTTTTCATGTAGTCCAGGGAGTGCGTCTCAGGTCGTTCACACCAGCATGGACAATGACTGTGTCATATTTGTACTTGCCGTGGAGTGACCCGAGTGCTTGTGTTATGTGGCGGATTCTAGGGCCCGATAGGCAGCTTACTGTGACCCTCTCCTTGTTCAGCCTGGTGAGTGGGACGTCAGTGTGTCTGACTATGGAGTCACCTATGACAAGTATGTTTGGTGTTGTATTTGGCCTTAAGGGCTGTGACTGCTTTGCACACTGCTTTTGTGGTTTATGTGTTGCTTGTGGGGTGTCTTGAGGTAGCAGTTGTTTAGGTGTCTGCTTTGGAGGCCTCTGCTGTTTAGGTAAATTTTTACTCAGAGCCTCCGAGTATGTCTTTGTGTGTTTATGTGTTTGATTCAGTGGAGTGGTAGCATTATGTGAGGCTGGTTTTGTGGTGTGTGTAGTTGCCTTCTCCTCCTGTCTGGTCTTGCCAGTCCTGATTTGGGAGAGCTCAGCCTCCAGTTTGGCTAAATAGCTGCATCTCTCGCAAGTATTTGTGTTATGTGGGAGGAGGAGAGGGTTGTCTGTGTACATGAGGCAGTTATAACATTGCCTCAAGATTCCCAGATTCACCAGCTGGACCAGAGAGGAGATTGACAACTGACCTTTGGACATGCTAGAATAATATTGGGAAATCCTTAATTGAAAACAAGGGCCAGTGAGGAGTGAGGGTGTAGTGCTTTTAATTTTTAGTGCTGACTTATATAATTGCTTTAGTGAGCAAGTGCCAGGTAACTTGAGTGCAATGTGTTACAAGTAACTAAATGAAAAACGACAAACAGTAACTTTCTTTCAAGTGAAACAAGGAAATAAGTACAGTAAGCAATGCAGATATCACTAGTGATCCACAGAAGCGCTGAGAAGTTGCGTATTAGGTGGAATTAGCTTCCAGGGAAATAACAAGCAAACAAACAACAAGCATATAAACAAAGCTAGATTCAGCAGGCCTGGATCTAGTCTATGCTAGAGCAAACAAGGTGTACCAATTTCAGTAAGATACCGTTCAAATATTCAGGCACCATAAACCTTTAACCAGAAATTCCCAGCTCAGAAGGGCAGAGTCCAGCCTCTTCTCCCACAAGAGTGCAGACCACAAACCTTCTTAATGTAAAATAACTGGCCTGAAGCCCAAGTGCCTACACCAGAACTAATACACTTGGACACTGGGCTCTCAATCAGCAGTTCCCAACTTAGAAGGATGAAAGCTACCTGTCCTGCCACCACAGTGCTTGCCACAAACCTTCCTAATGTAAAACAACTGGTCTGAAGCCCAAGTGCTTAATCCAAAAGACTTGAATGATAGCTACACTTTAATCAAGTTACAACCAAGCAGTAATAAATACCATTGAATACTTTAGAGAATGTCTGGATTAGTGCTCAAGTTACACAAACAAAGCTAGATCCAGCAGGCCCAAATCCAGTCTATGCCACAGCAAACAAGGCGCACCAACTTCAGTAAGAAACAGTTCAGATATGCATGCACTATAAGCCTTTAACCAGAAATTCCCAGCTCAGAAGGGCAGAGTCCAGCGTCTCCTCCCACAAGAGTGCAGACTACGAACCCTCTTAATGTAAAATAACTGGCTTGAAAGCCCAAGTGCTTAAACCAGAATTAATACACTTTTAGAATAACAGACACTGAGCCCTCAATCAGCAGTTCTCAACCTAGAAGGATGTAAGCTACCTGTTCTGCCACAACAGTGCAGACCACAAACCCTCTCAGTGCAAAACAACTAACTGGTCCGAAGCCCAAGTGTTTAAACCAAAAGGCTTAGAATGAGTTACACCAAACAGTAATAAATACAATTGAGTATTTTAAGATGATGCAAAAGTAAAAAGAAGTAGGTAGAAACACAAGTACAGTAAAAGCAGATGAATTTTTTTTTTTTTTCTGAACAAGTGCTGAGATCAAAGAAACAGATTTGAGTGTTGAAACTAGAAAACTGGCTAGTTATAAGGAAAAAAAAACAAGCTAGAAGGCTTCCCTCAAACACAGAAGGGCTTGGGGGCTCAGAAGCCTACACATAGTCTGTACCACTTAACAAGAAAGGCAGGAAATAAGCTTAATTTTTTTTTTTCTATTTCCCAGATGCTCTCATTGTACACAGTAGGAGTGCCTGAAATCAGAATATGATCTCACTGCAATCAGTTGAGTGAGCAAATGAGATGGGCCCAGAGGCAGGCTGAGGGGCGGGCAGTTTCAATGAATAACTTCAGTTAAAAATTCCTTCAACACTCCTTCATACACAGTTTAAATCAAATTAAATACTGTATTTTTTTTTAAAAAAAAGTGCAGATAAAGGTACTTAAATTCTCTTATACGTCCAGTTGAATATAACCACGTTCTAGCTGGCCAAGCTGAGGTTTTAAAGCAGGAATTATTTCACATGCACCAGTTTAAATATGCAAGGACAGGAAATCAAAGAATGTGTCTACCCCCACACCTGTAATTACTAGCAAATAGCAAAATTCAGCCAACACTAGCTTCAGTTCAAGTTACTGAAGAGCAGAATAACTTCAGATAAAATTCCTTCAACACTCCTTCATACACAGTTTAAATCAAATTAAATACTGTATTTTTTTTTTAAAAAAAGTGCAGATAAAGGTACTTAAATTCTCTTATACGTCCAGTTGAATATAACCAAGTTCTAGCTGGCCAAGCTGAGGTTTTAAAGCAGGAATTATTTCACATGCACCAGTTTAAATATGCAAGGACAGGAAATCAAAGAATGTGTCTACCCCCACACCTGTAATTACTAGCAAATAGCAAAATTCAGCCAACACTAGCTTCAGTTCAAGTTACTGAAGAGCAGAATAACTTCAGTTAAAAATTCCTTCAACACTCCTTCATACACAGTTTAAATCAAATTAAATACTGTATTTTTTTTAAAAAAAAGTGCAGATAAAGGTACTTAAATTCTCTTATATGTCCAGTTGAATATAACCAAGTTCTAGCTGGCCAAGCTGAGGTTTTAAAGCAGGAATTATTTCACATGCACCAGTTTAAATATGCAAGGACAGGAAATCAAAGAATGTGTCTAGCCCCACACATGTAATTACTAGCAAATAACAAAATTCAGCCAACACTAGCTTCAGTTCAAGTTACTGAAGAGCAGAATAACTTCAGTTAAAAATTCCTTCAACACTCCTTCATACACAGTTTAAATCAAATTAAATACTGTATTTTTTTTTAAAAAGTGCAGATAAAGGTACTTAAATTCTCTTATACGTCCAGTTGAATATAACCAAGTTCTAGCTGGCCAAGCTGAGGTTTTAAAGCAGGAATTATTTCACATGCACCAGTTTAAATATGCAAGGACAGGAAATCAAAGAATGTGGCTACCCCCACACCTGTAATTACTAGCAAATAACAAAATTCAGCCAACACTAGCTTCAGTTCAAGTTACTGAAGAGCAGAATAACTTCAGTTAAAAATTCCTTCAACACTCCTTCATACACAGTTTAAATCAAATTAAATACTGTATTTTTTTTTAAAAAAAAAGTGCAGATAAAGGTACTTAAATTCTCTTATACGTCCAGTTGAATATAATCAAGTTCTAGCTGGCCAAGCTGAGGTTTTAAAGTAGGAATTATTTCACATGCACCAGTTTAAATATGCAAGGACAGGAAATCAAAGAATGTGTCTACCCCCACACCTGTAATTACTAGCAAATAACAAAATTCAGCCAACACTAGCTTCAGTTCAAGTTACTGAAGAGCAGAATAACTTCAGTTAAAAATTCCTTCAACACTCCTTCATACACAGTTTAAATCAAATTAAATACTGTATTTTTTTTAAAAAGTGCAGATAAAGGTACTTAAATTCTCTTATACGTCCAGTTGAATATAACCAAGTTCTAGCTGGCCAAGCTGAGGTTTTAAAGCAGGAATTATTTCACATGCACCAGTTTAAATATGCAAGGACAGGAAATCAAAGCATGTGTCTACCCCCACACCTGTAATTACTAGCAAATAACAAAATTCAGCCAACACTAGCTTCAGTTCAAGTTACTGAAGAGCAGAATAACTTCAGTTAAAAATTCCTTCAACACTCCTTCATACACAGTTTAAATCAAATTAAATACTGTATTTTTTTTAAAAAAAAGTGCAGATAAAGGTACTTAAATTCTCTTATACGTCCAGTTGAATATAACCAAGTTCTAGCTGGCCAAACTGAGGTTTTAAAGCAGGAATTATTTCACATGCACCAGTTTAAATATGCAAGGACAGGAAATCAAAGAATGTGTCTATCCCCACACCTGTAATTACTAGCAAATAACAAAATTCAGCCAACACTAGCTTCAGTTCAAGTTACTGAAGAGCAGAATAACTTCAGTTAAAAATTCCTTCAACACTCCTTCATACACAGTTTAAATCAAATTAAATACTGTATTTTTTTTTTAAAAGTGCAGATAAAGGTACTTAAATTCTCTTATATGTCCAGTTGAATATAACCAAGTTCTAGCTGGCCAAGCTGAGGTTTTAAAGCAGGAATTATTTCACATGCACCAGTTTAAATATGCAAGGACAGGAAATCAAAGAATGTGTCTACCCCCACACCTGTAATTACTAGCAAATAACAAATTTCAGCCAACACTAGCTTCAGTTCAAGTTACTGAAGAGCAGAATAACTTCAGTTAAAAATTCCATCAACACTCCTTCATACACAGTTTAAATCAAATTAAATACTGTATTTTTTTAAAAAAAAGTGCAGATAAAGGTACTTAAATTCTCTTATACGTCCAGTTGAATATAACCAAGTTCTAGCTGGCCAAGCTGAGGTTTTAAAGCCGATATATATATATAGATATGTTTGTATATATGTATATAATATATGTATATATAGATGTAGATATATACATATAGATGTGGGGAGAGAGGGGGAGAGAGTGAGAGAGGGATACAGGGAGAGTGAGAGTGAGAGGGGGTGGGACAGAGAGAGAGAAATAGTCATATACAGACATATCTGTTGTCAGTCAGATCTATCTGTATATGTATATGTCTCTACATATATCTATATATGTATGTATGTATTACATATATCTGTACATACATATTCTACCAATCTCGATGTCTGTGCAGTAAGTGAGAACCTGGTTCAAGGCTCCTGAGAGCACACCAGCGGTACCAGGCTATACCCCGTATCATGCTTTTTGGCCCCAGGACTCGGGACAAAACAAAAAGAGAGGAGGTGTGTCCATATTCATGAAGGACACCCACACCTCCAGGTTAGTGGCAACACATGAAGCATCACAGACCATTCAGGTGCAGATAACCGTAGGCAAACCTGCTATACAACTGGTAGCATGTTACAGAACACCCTCCCAATCTCAGGAACCACAGTCAGCCTTCCTGAAGACATTGGAGGATATGAATGTCCCACCACACACCAACATATTGGGAGACTTCAACTACCCTAACATACACTGGGTGCATTATTCTACCCCAAACACCCTAGCCCAAAGGTTCCCGGAATTCACTAAGTGAAATGCAATGAACAGCTAGTCACCTCTCCCACAAGAGGAGATAATATACTAGACCTGATCATCACAAACATGGGGACAATGTGCTACACACTGGAAGTATACCCCTCACTAGTCACATCTGACCACAGACTAATCCCCCTGGATGTACATATCCCACCTCCACCACAACACAAAAGACTACAGTAGGAAACCTCTCACATGCCGGCATTACATTTCTTATAACTGAGTTGGTATCCTTAATGCCCACTGGGCCAGTAGAAAACACTTCCCACAATGCAGACACCTTCACATATGCTTTCTACAGACATCTCCAAGAATGCATGGATCATGCAATCACAAATAAAACCAAGACCCTCTCCACCAAGGGCAGGTGTCCTGTCTGGTGGGCCCCAGCACTGAACAAATTGTATAACAACAGAAGGTAGCTACTGCATGACAGAGCAGAATTCCATAGAGCTAAGGCATCTCTGATCAGCAGTAGTAGAAAGATACGTTTTGTCGTACAAACATGCAAGGCCAACAATGAGAGGGACACACAAGGCCTTCTTCTGCTATGTTACACACCTGGGTGGGAACCCTCAGATATGTTCAAAGTTAGTTCACAGTGACAAACGCTACACTGAACACACAGATAATGCCAACATTCTGGCAGACAGGTTCAGTGCAGATTTCTCCCCTCCCTCACCCACACATGAGGAATTACTTATCCCAGCTGACTGTAACCTCCCTGTCATCTCAGATGTCCAGCTGGGAACCACCCTCAGCAAAGCTGTAAACACAGCATCAATGGGACCCGATGGTATTGCAGGTTACATGCTACGTGAACTCCAAGAGGAGCTACACACGCACATTAAATGCTATTCAACCGTAGCCTTACTAAAGCATATGTACCTGGACACTGGCATACAGCAACAGTAGTCCCACTCCACACAGGAGGCACCTCTACAGACCCTGGTAACTACCGCCCCATAAGCTTAACCAGCCTGGTCTGCAATGCTATGGAAAGGATCATTATGGAACTCATACAAAGAGACATTGGGGACTAAGACATTTGATCCCACCCGGTTTGGCTTTGTAGAGGGCAGATCCTGCCTTATGAACCTGGTTGACCTTTTCAAATCAGTCACTAGAGCCTTTGACGAGGGCACAGTGGTCCATACAGCTTACCTGGACTTGCCTACGGCTTTCGACACAATACCGAACTCTGGCATCATAGACATGATCAACAGCTGAAATGTAAATCCATATGTCACAAGATGGGTTGCAAACCGGCTAACGGATAGAAACCCTACAGTCAAACTCACTGGTGCCATGTCAGACTCAGAGCCAGTCACAAGTGGTGTCCCACAGGGCTCTGTCCTGGGACCGCTCATGTTCGGCATATAATTCTCAGATGTGGAAGCAGACATGGGAGGGTAGTGGCTGACAATGTTCAAAGATGACTGCATACTAGGCGCCATAGTCGATACACCAGCTGACACATACATCCTACTGACAGGCCTCACGTACACCAACAACTGGTGCCGGAGTCATGTCCTTAAACTGCATGCCACGTAATGTATACACATACCCTTTTGAATGGACAAGGTACCCACATATTATCACATAGACAGTAACCCACTGAGTACAGACAAAGTAATCGGAGACCTGGTGACACTGATCAATACTGACCTCTCATTTGTCCTTGCCCATCTTATCATGAAGGGATTCACATCCAGATCAAAAGGGGTCATTGTACCCCTATACTCTTCCCTTATCAGGCCCATGACTGTGTACTATGCCCCATTTGGTATGTACCTCACCTGGCACTTGCAACAGCTATGGGGACTCCATAAGTACATCACCAAGAGGATCAAGTGTCTCCAACAACTTTCATATGCTGCCAGACTAACATAACTCATGCTCTATTCCATAGCGTACTGCCTATGTAGGGGTGATCTGTGCCTGATGTACTAGGCCATGATCAATCAGGTATTGATGGACATGTTCCACCTCATACAATCCAAATCCATCAGAACCACAACAGCTACAGATTTAAACCTCAGCACACATATGAATAGGACATACTGATCCATCACTAAGAGGCTTCCCATTCTGTGGAACAGGATCCCAGTTCATGTTAGGCAGAGACCCTCACTGACACTCTTCATGTGAATTCTTGACAAGTGGATGAGAGATCATAGGTTTACAGCAGGGGTCATCGCTGTGTCACTACTAGACAGAGACACAGTAAACTAATGCTATTATGTAGGGGGGTCTTCACTGTGTCACTACTATACAGAGGCGCAAGTTTATAAATTTATTCTATACACTGTCTGCAGATAGCCTAGTACTAAACTATGACACTGTGAAACTATATATGTCTATGTATTTTTACATCCCTCTCTATCTATGTATACACATATGCATATATATATATATATATATATATATATATATATATATATATATATATATCTCGATATATATATATATATATATATATATATATATATAGATATATCGATATATATATATATATATATATATATATATATATATATATATATATATATATAGATATATAGATATATATATACTCCTTTTTAGTTCCACATATGTATACACACAGTAACGTACTGCTGAACATCCATTACTGTACAACCTACTTGTACATTGCACTACAAACTACATCGCTATGTGCACATAGCTACCTTCACATACATATGTATGTAGAGCCTTCAGTGACAGTTGCAGTATGTCCCCGGCCCTATGCACATCTTCATATACATAGATACAGACCAATAACACATCTGGAGGGTTCACAGTATGTAAAGTATTATAGTAGTACTTTACATTACCTGTGTTTGTTGCAGCTGTTTGCATAGGCTTGCAGTTACTTGGCCTGCTGTTAGCCTCTTTGTTTTGTTGTTACAGTTTTTTTTTTCTTCTCTTTCTCTTTCTCTCTTTCTATCTCTCTTTCTTTCTTTCTTTCTTTCTTTCTTTCTTTCTTTCTTTCTTTCTTTCTTTCTTCTCTCTCTCTCTCTCTCTCTCTCTCTCTCTCTACCTCCAGCGGGTGCAATGAAAGTATTGCATGTGTGGACTGGGAGTACAGGATGCTTTTGTAGGTATCTGCACATGTCCATGTAATGGCCTCTGCACCAATTGTTAGCCAGCATTTACTAATTGCATGCAGCCTGTTGTGTAGTGATTGCAGTTCTCACTGTGATTACAGGACTGTGCTATTAAAAGGTCTGTTAGGTAGGCGTAGCCCTTTCAGATTATCAGGGTGGGGACCATGCTGGTTTGCTGTGGACACTGTTCTGTGAGTGTAAGGGTTGGTATGTCTCTCATATTTCAGGCTGTGTTGTAGACACTGCAATGCATGTTGTTCTGTAAGCTGAATATTCCTTCCTACAGTGTCCTCTTCTCCGTGTGTATGTAAACTGACACCTACGACTATTAATACTGTGTATATGGGTATGTGTGCTTTCCTGTGGGGATTGTGGTGTAACTGGTATATAGCAGTGGCTCTTGCAATCTGTTGCTATGGCTTCAATAGTTGGCCTTTACATGTACTCCTTGTATGCCTGCTAGATGTCTTTCCTGTAATGTGTTGCTATGGCTTTCCTATTTTCCCTTTACATTCACAGCTTGTAATGCTTGCTAAATCTGTTTGGGCAGCAATTCCCTATGTATTTGTTGTGGTAGGGTGTTACTGCATGCAGTGTGGTCTGGCCATGGTGTGGGCCTTGGCACTTACAAGGGTATTTGATCATGCTGCTGAGCAGGCCTCAGATACTCTCCGGTGCATCTTTTATCAGCCTCATGGAATGGTACGTAGCAGTGGGTTACTCCAATGACATATTCTGATATTCTGCAGTTGTGACTGTGGGTTATTTCAAGCATATGTATTAGTACACCATTTGTGATGTGCAGGTGGTGCATACCTTCAGTCAGTCATAGTTACCATTGCATGTGTAGTTACACCTTTCTGCCTACTGTTAGTACATTTGACAGGGTGTCAGTGGGGTACAGTTGACATTTGTTTTCACATCAGGGACATCCCTGTAACTCAGTCACAGTTGCTATGTCTGATCTCTTAACTATTCAACTATGGCAGTGTTTATCCTGCTCTGAGTATGTGTGTGGCTTGCCAAATGCTACTGTGACATTATTACCTAGTAGCTACCAACTAGCATGACTATTTCTCAGCACACAGTACTATTTTACAAATCCACTAGATTTGACAGTAAATATACATGACATGCTTTGTGTACTAGACTTGCTATATTCCCATTACATTAATTCCTACTATTTTATGATATATTTATTTCAGCAAAATGTTCTTGTATAGCAGTCATGGCTTAGTGATAAGTCATGCAAACTAGTGTTTCCAATATCCTGGGTTCGAGACTGAGGGAGGTATTTTATTTTGCTGCTGAGAAAACTATAGGCCTTGTCATTCAGAGTGACTAAGGCACTTTTAAGTAGTTGTAAGTGGGTTAGCGCTGGTTTGCGTGGAGGTCACGCATGCGCACTGCCACTTAGCTTCGCACACTCCCGCTTACTACTGCTTAAAAGTGCTTACTGTCGCGCACACCTGCGCTATTTTCTTTAAAGAAAAGAAAATGGGGAGATAGGAAAGTGGTGAAAAAGGGGGAACAAAGAGGGTAGGACAGTAGGAAAACAAGCTTGGGTTTTGCAGGAGGGATGTAGGAAAGGCCCATAACTGCCCATTTCTTCGTCAGCAACAGCTGTGCATATGTTTGTAATTTGGTGTGAAATTTGAAACCTTCCACCCCTGAGAGAGGTGTGAGGACAACAATAATATTTGTTGTACAGCCAATTGTAATTGCCAGTTTACATGTTCAGCAGACATGTGTGCAAAATGGGCAGCTATGTATGGGGCATAATTTTTTTGTGGGTACAGAGTGCCCTTTTTTTCAGGTGAGAGTGGTATGTCCGGTACAGGAAGTCGGTATAGCTGGGGAGGTAGGTAGGGGAGGTTAACAGACAAGACAAACAAGACGCATACATGGGTGGTGTTTGACACATGTGGGGGGGGTTACACAATTGACGGGGATGGATGTTTGGATATCTCGAGCCCATGAGCCCACAGATGGCAACAGTGGAACTGAGATCCCCACCCATGGGCAGTTGCCACTGTGCCTTCACTGCCCAGGACGGGGCTGTGCTGGGAGCTGTGTAGTCTGGGCAGCAGGCACGCCAGTGAGTTGTGCCACCCGTGTCTCAAGCTGGCATAGGGGCCCAAGTACAGCATGCCGGATCTCCCTACGCACCACAGTCCGGACACTACGGAGGGTGAGTGGATGTTCTCCTCCGGCCATGCTTGCAGAGGGGGGACGAGCCCCATCCCCTGCAGTGCTTCCACCTGCAGGTGGCACAGGTCCACCGGAGGAGGGTCCGGCCTGGGCACTACTGCCAGGTGCACTCGCCAGCTGAGGTGGGAGAGGTGGATCCGCTGGAACCCGCCTTTCCTGTCGTCCTATGTTTTGCATTATTTAGTGACAGTTTGGGTTAGTAACGTGCAATACCATTCACAATTAGTTGTAACAGCATGCATTAGTATTCCCATTAACCAAACACCCATAAATTCAAGCCATTGAACAGCAAGCGTAACACATGCATAATTTGAATGACAGTACACATTCCAACAACATGCAGGGTTGAGTGATGGCAACAGGCCATCAGGTTTGGATGTATGAACAGGGCACATGCATCAACGTACATGCAAATATGTATGAACCAACAGGACAATTGTCCAGGCGTGTTAATTGTGAATACACATACCCATTTCACGTGGAATGGATTATTTGTGTTTATTGATTAGGGTGAAGAAATATTTCATTAACAACTTCAAATACCTATACATATGCTGTATATTTCTACTAGCTGCAGATATATACACACTACAGGTCTGACTACAGTTTTCTATGTGACAACTTATTCTGGTTGGTGATAGGAATGTTACTGCTACATCAATATACATTTCATATTTATTCATACACATTCATATCTGGCTCTGTTCAGCTACATCATCCTGCTACATTTGCTTTATATGGCTATAGACAACTGTGGATGTTTGGTATTTCATACAACCATACTATCTGCATATTGCAAAATGAGAGCAACATATCAGGATTTTGGGACACACATTCCAGCTTCAGTACTTTTTTCAGCACATGTTGCTGTTTGGTTCTGCCTGTCACATTCATTTCATTCTGTACTGACTGCAGTATACTTTATTCAGGAGTTATTACTACTTTATTGGTGGATTCATACCTCTTTCTCACACTCTCTCACTTGTTTTATTTTTACAATTCAGGATGGTACTTAATTCTAGGCTTTATTGACATGTTTTACTTTTAGTTATAACAATCCTGTCCAACAGTCTCACTTGTGTCATGTTTCAGAATTTAAACAGGGATATATTTCACACATGTGTTTTACTCAGCTTCTGTAGCTGTACTTTTCAGCCTGCTGCAGGTTATGTACTATTATATTACAGGTGGAACATCTTTATTTCAGACTTGTTTCATTTTTATTTTTGGATTACAAGCTGCATCACACTTTTGTAATCAAACAATACTTGAAAACTCTCTTACACTGTTACTTGCACTTTTTATTAATAAGTGACTACACTGCACTCTTTTGCAAGCTGTCATACTTATATTTTTTTACAGTTACAGGGAAAGAATTACTGACCTGCCTGGTGGCGCAACCACACCATCCTATCGGCATAGGCTCGATGGTTCGCAGAACGGACACCTGCAGCTGCAATATATATTAAGTAATATTGGAATACACATTTCCATAATATCAGCTAGGTTAATTTCTTACATAAATAATTACAGGTAACTTACTCAGTAGTGGGTTGTTGGGCATTTGCCGGGCCTCCTGGATCCAATGGTTCAGTTGGTCCTGCTTCCATCTCTTCAGGTCCGCATGGTGGTGATGGACCTGTTCATCAGTCCTTGGTATTCCTGTGGCACTGGTGAGATCATGTGCCAACCGGTCCCATGCCTCAGCCCTATATGCTCCCTACAGGACCTGGCCCTGCATGAGTTGGGCCTCATGATCATGCATGAGGAGCCAAACCATATATTTGGACTCCTCAAGGCCCCACCTCTGTGGTCGGAAGCAACTACCCTCTCCTACACTTGCCATCCTGACTGCAAGTCGGTTCTACAATCAGTTATGCTGTGTATTCCCGCCTATGGGGCTTATATATGCCATTTTTCCCGCACTTATCTGTGATTGGCCATTTTGGAATTGTATTAGCTTCACAAAACCTGCTTTGCCATGCTCCTCTTTCCATTCATTCCTATATATATATGCTATTACTGCATTGCTAAGAGCAACTGCCATGGCTTAGTGGTTCAGTACTTTGACTATGGTGCATGGTATCCTGAGTTCGAGCCTGACCATTGCTTTTTATATTTTATGACTGTCTACACAGGCTAGGAGGTGTGTTTGTGTAAAGGCAGTTTTGATACAGCTTGCTCAACGTTGCCCATCGGTTAGCTTGTTGGCGCGGTGCGCAGCTCCTCGCAAATGGGTCACGCTGGCTTACGCGCCGTTTGGCTGTCAGCACGCATATTACGCTCAGCTCAGCTACGGGCACACAGTTTCAGCGTGTTGGTATTCTGCTCAACCCCAGCCACTCCCCCTACACCTGTTAAACCACTACTCACCTACAGGCACTCATTTTACACCTGTTAAAACACTGCTCACCTACGGGCAGATATACTCAACTTGTTAGAGTGTAGCTCAGCTATAGGCACATCTGACATTTTTTTTTTTATTATCTCACATTTCTTCACAATACATGGCCCATTTCATTACATTTTACATAAAATATAATTTTATATATGTACATATATGTCAGGGAATTGTTTTGTGCTTATTTCACTAAAAATAAAAATTGATGTTGTGGGGGCTCGAACCATGACTGCCTCTTCTTCAGCCGAAGTCTCTACCGCTACGCTATTGCTTCTTGGCTTACTTTGCATATTTAGTTCTTATATGCTTTTCCACTGACTGCTAATTGTGGCTAAGTGCCGGGCACGCTCGCGCAAATGAGTGCACTCACGGGCAAACATCTTTAAAACTTATAAAAAAAAATATAACATGTTCATTTTTACATTTTTTGTTCATAGTCTGTGAGGACATGTTTTGTGTTGTGTTTATTCACATTTACACGGACTCTGTCGTGGGGGTTTACTTTCGGGACTTTTACTCTTCTGGGGGCATGTCCGTTTGCAGGGCTCGCCCTACGGACACGCCCCCTACTGTCTTACATGGACCGTGTTAACCTTAGGTGTGATTCAGCATGCCCTCATACATATGCATGGCATGCTGACATCACATCGTTTAACTGCAGCCTCCGTGTAAGCCTTGTAACTCTTACATGGAGACTTCGTGAATCCTGCCCTTAGTCTTTTACAAACAGGTACATTCACATTACTATTCTTAAAAAGGAGCTTAAGACTAATTTGTCACAAAAATAGCTTTAAGTCTATAATGGCTTGAACAACATTGTCCACTGCATAAGGGATAAATTTCATTCCTTTACTTAAAAGCGATATCTGTGCTTCAGTCAATAGAGTACTAGATAAATTCACAGTACCTTTAATCATTTTCACTGTCGTCTGGTTAACTTGTTTTGAGTAGCCGGACTGCTGAGCTTCCTCTTCCCCATTGTAGCAGACTGCTGCACTTGTTGATCCTGTTGCAGATTCTTTGTAGATAGTTGCACCACAATCTTCTCTGGTTGTTTTAAGCAAAAAGGGGAAAAAGAAGTAATCTCCTTCTGATTGTTCTTCCTAGAAATGTCTCTACTACTTTCAGGTGCCATTTTTTCTTTAACTTTGGCGTGCATCACAGCATCCCTCTTGGCGTCTGTGGCGCTTACGAAGGTACTCCGCATAATATCACCTCCTTCTTTGTCATTTAAAGAGACAGGATCTGGAGTAGATGGTAGTGCATTTTTCTTAAATGGAACATTTTTATTAGTCGCTTGATTAGGCGACTCTAAAGGTGCCTCAAAAGTATCTAGTTGATCCAAATGGTTAGTTCTTTTATTACCATTTGGATTTTGTATTCTATTTTTATGATAATGCAAAAATTGTTTAGCATCATTCTTTGGCCATGAGAAGATGCGGTTATGCTTGAAATCATCTATGTCCCTTTTTAATTTATTATTTTTTCTCTATTGCAGCATCACATCAAGAGCATTAACTCGAGATAAGAAGTTTTGATATAAGTCTGATGATTTATGATAGCATGGCATATCAGTTATAGTATTCTCAAGCACATGTATCTCCTCTAAAAGCTTGTTTTCAATGGGCTCAAAAAGGTGTTCATTAATTTCATATAATCTGCTCCCAGTCTCAAATTTAATTGCTGCCATTGTACTAATAGTTCACTATAAGTGTAGGCATAGGAAGGCATCTTGAGTACTCTTAAGCCTCTAGGCACTATCCCTAACTTTAGGTATGCCTGAAAGCTCAACCTTTGCCATTGTAGCTGTTTGAAAGTCTGCACTTTCTTTTCCAACACTACTAAAAGTTCTTTAAATTCTTCAGTTGTTTGGTCTACTGTTACCTGAGTAGAATTCACTTCCAACGCTAGGTTCAATAGTGGATTATCCTGTAGTTGTAACAATTTCCTCACTGAACCATTCGGTTCTCCTCTAGTCACTTCCATTGTAACCACGACCACACGACCTCTACGTCCACCATGACCACCACGTCTATCACAGGTTGGCTGAAGTTCTCCTTATCAAATATGGTGTTAGCAGCATACACCAACTGCTAAATACCAACTAAGCAACTATGGTGTCACTGCTTGATAAATCGATAGCAACAATAATAACACTAATAACACACCAAATATTTTATTAAAGCTTTCGGGTCTACACCCTTCATCAGTACAAATCAACTACTCACATTCAACATTTAAATAGGAGGAAAAAAATATATCACATGCTTCAGCCAACCTATCAAACCATTTAACAATCAAATCTTAAAGAAACATACAAATAACTTTTAAAATATATTAAAATGCTTAATAAAACATCCACTTACAAACGTTTACTAAAAACATATTGTTTAAACTACTATATTCATAAATATAAAAACATAAAACATGTGTGTGTGTATATATATATATATATATATATATATATATATATATATATATATATATATATATATATATATATATATATATATATATATATATATATATATATATATATATATATATATATATATATATATACAGCATAAACATATGCAGTTTGGGAACATATAGCACATACTCTGACAGTGTAGGCCCCTATGGACTGACACACCTCTCCCCCTGCACACACAGTAAAATGGATGGCACACACACATGACCACCTGTAAATTTTAATGTATAGGTGGACTACTGTGTGAATCCTACATAGGCAGCCCTCAGCCATTGCACACAGAACAGCTATTGGAACAAGGAATGTCAACACCTGAACCGTACACACACCTATCAGCATATGTTGGTACTGTATGTATAGGTTGCTAGGTACATCAGTAGTTACACAGCCAATTGTCAGAGGCCATTCATCAATCGAGACAAACAGTGTCTGCTGTCACCACCACATCGAGTAACCAACTGTCCCTCAGTGGAGCAGAGCCAATTGCGGGATCCATGTGTGTAATCACTGTTCCCCACACACTCTGCATGGATTCCCTGGTGTGTTAATGAGGGGCACCATATAATGTAATCATGGATGTAGTGGCAAAGCATGGGGTGTACCCATGACAGGTATCTGTCACCCCAGCATGCTCCACCTATGGTTGTGTGAAGGTGTAGCACATTATAGTGTGTGGCTCACTGTGACATACATTCCCAATTCTGGAGCACATCCATTAAACATCACTTGGACATCCCATTAATAGGTCTCATCCATATGTCAACTAACTGAGTTACCCATTTTATTGCAGTATGGAGTAACAGCCGTAGTACAGTCCACATACAAAACGACATAACATGTGTACAGATCCCAGATGTCCAAGTGGTAAATGCACTGACTATTGTGCATGTTCCTGGTTCCACGTCCTGCAAGGGACATTACGTAATCCCGAAGGAATGAATAATGGATGTTGGATGCAGGTCATCAGATCAGGTTTAGCACATGTTAGCAAGAATATGCGTTGCCCAGTGCTGGTAAGCGTTGTTTAAACATGACTATATGGATATGCACAAAACAGGGCTAAGCTTCTCTGAATATCACGCAGATCATGGTCAGTGATGTCCAGAGCAGGTGAAACTAGCATTATTCACCCCTGTACTAATAGTGCCTGCTGTGAAGGGTAAAACGACCACTGCCAGGAGTAGAACACGCAATCATGTACACAATCACCTAACACTAAGCTACCCAAGATGTACCAACTGCAGGTGTGTAATGTGACTAGTCCAAACACAAATGTGCAGAGTCCAGGAAACAGTATACACCGACAGGTACACAATGAAAGGTCTATTCTCCCTCTCACTCTCTCTCTCTCATATATATATATATATATATATATATATATATATATATATATATATATATATATATATATATATTAAATAGAGATAGAAAGGGTGATAGAGAGATATATGTTGATATATACGGATTCACCTATATCTGCAAATATATAGATAGGTCAATGACATGTACACAACCATGGAGGTAGAAATAAATAGGATACTGCCAACTATGGAATGTGTCACATATCGACACATGTAATCACAAGGCTTAAAGATCGAAAGAACACAGTACCGGAACACTGGAACTGCATGTAATATTATCACGATATTAAGGGACATTTAGTTATCGCTGCCGGTGTTGTGGTCCACGTAGGTACTGTGTTCAGCTGTGTTTGTAATTGCTGTAGTCTGTGTATGTGTGTGTTGAGGGTGCCGTGTGCATTTCCATGGGACTGTAATGTGTGTGTGTGTGTGTGTTTGCATTGTGTGTCTGTTAGTGCTAACTCGGAGGGAGATCATTACGGTAGGTGGGTTATAGATGGCCGTAGGCATACGGTTACCACCTGTCCCGCTTTAAGAGGGACAGCCCCTCCCTGGGCAGTTGTGTTCTGACAAAAAATATTAAAAAGGGCAAATGTCCGAGATTGTAGGACATAATTATGTCCCATATATTATGTAATTGTTGCATTAAATAGTTATGCCTGTATCTACAAAACGTAAATGTTGCATGAAATATGATAAGTAGCTAAAGTGCTGCAGGAATAAGTATGTATTCAGGATAAAAGTATGTTCTATCCTGTGTACTGACCGTAGGTATGTATCGGCCTGTAAACACAGATGTGTGTCCTGCAAATGTCCCACTATGGCCATTTGAAAAGGTGGCAACCCATGCCAAAGAGGTTCAGTCACCAACACAACTGCAATGAGTGCAAATATCTGTGACAGAAATACACAAGACAGCTGTCATTTAGTAACATTCCTTTACATATCGCTGTATTTCCAGAGGTATGGAAGTATCAACTTCACCTGCATACTATATAGAAACCAATTAACAATGGCTCAATGTATAAGCCCGTAACAACCATAGTTCAGTCTACTAACTGATAGGTCTTTGGTTAGGGAAGGAGCCCACACACATATATGGAATATGTAGAAATGCAGTCCCCACAAACCTGTATATGCTATGTACACCCACCTACATCTCCCCCACACCCAAAACAATTGCAATACAGACTGTAATAACATCACAAACATCCACTCACTCAATTATATTTGCAGAGGCATTAACATACCTTGTGAGAGACACATTTGTAAAGGCGCCATGTGAAATCGTAGCTGTTGTATAATGGAACAGATGGCAATGTTACAGGTTTTGTTTGCAATAGTCCCTTATCAGATGGTTGAGATGATAGGTACAATCACATGTAGAACCACATACTCTAGCCATCACACACAATCCATGGGGGACATGAATTCAAAATATCCGTGACTCTACAAATAGCAGTTCCAATCTCACAGCAAAACACATACAGGCCGTCTCCCCAAAGGTAGGGCAAAAGGGCAACGCCCAAGTGTAGAATTCAATTATACCCCACTGTTGCCACGTAATTGGTGAATGGAGTAGCTGCACAGCTGATGTGCATGCAATAATTTACTCAGGAACACCAGTTGGCAGCAGGAAACCACATATTACAGGTATTGACGTATATAAGGATGACTTGCCATATATTCAAACGGTATGCTCATACCATTGCACCGTTTAAACAGTAAAGGTGTAAGAGAGATATCTACGAAGATTCAGAACGCTAACAAGGTATGTAGAACACTCAGTATGTTAGTGTATGTAGAGCCTGTTTTGTATTAATTAAAAGTGTATGCAATGCATAAAGTGGGAAAAGGTATTATGTAGTGATGTCTTGTTGAGCACAGTAATGCTTGTAGAAATTGTGTTTCCTACTGTGGGCCACAAGGTAAACATCACATACACCACAAGGGATGTTACATGAGGGCTTTAAACAGAACAATTCCACACCACCCGCCGTCAGTGGTAGGGTATGTCCAACAAGTATGTGCCATAGCAGGGGATAGTATATGTTGATATACTGTCACAGTAGGCATGTGTATGGGCATATAATGACAATAACATGCCTAAGGTGGTCCTGCTGTGCAAGTATGCTTTGCATTATGGGATAATGTGTAAAATATGTGTAATGTACAGTATTGTAGGTAGATATGTCAGATATTCTACACAGCATAACTGTTATATCATGCAAACAAAAAGTATTGTCTATTGGCATGTACAATATACAATAACAGGATACATATGGCTTGTAGTCACGGGACATTGTAACAGCATGATAGCTAATCGAAATGGAAGAGCTACTCAATTAACCATGCACAAAGGGCATGTAATAGCTTCACAGGTTCATAGTGAGGTACTATGCTATCTGGCAAGTCTATGTGTAAGCCCAACTACAGTATTTACACTGATGGCACCTCTCTAGGGTAGTGTCCTGTCTGTAAACAGCAGAGCCATGTGTTACCTGCACCTCTGTACAGTACAGCCACTGCAGTGATCCCTGCCATATCAGTGTGACCGCCTACAGAGTCACCTATGACCGGTGTGTTGGGTATGTTATAACACCCTATTGGCTGTAGTTGATGGGCACACATGAGTCTGTGGGCTATAAGTAATTGTTGTTGTGTTTGGTGATGGAGGCCACCTCTGGTGCCTACACAGAGTATGGAGAGGTTCTGCAAATGTCGTACTCATATTATGTGTGGCCTGTGGTGGTGGAGATCCAGTGAGACTATGTGATGAGTGGGGTGTGTTGCAAATGTTAAATGTCCCGACATGAATGTCAGGTTCAATCTGGGTTGGTGAGAGCATTGCCCCCAGCATGGCTACATATGTGCATCTCCCACAGGCTGTAGTGTTGTATGTTGGGAGGTGAGCATTGACTGTGTACATGAGACAATTGCTCTATTGCCACATGTTTGCCATATTCATCATATAGACAGGCAATAGCACTGGTTAGTGACACATAAGACATGCCTGTATACTCAACCATGTCTCACAAGATATGTGAGTTACGTGTGTACAACAGCTGTTGTACTGTAAGCAAGCTGGAAATGTAAGGACAGACAGTGGACTTGTAAGAAATGAGTTGGAATGGATGCTATAGTAATTAGTAGCTCATGAAGTGCTTACATGTTCTGAACAAGTGCTGAGCATGAATATGCAATACAGATAGGGTGTTGGATAATATCAACCCACTGCAACCCACAAGTGAAGATGACAGTCATAATTGGAGGCACTGCACTATTGCCCTGCTGAGTATGGTCTGCAAGTCTATGAACCTTTATCAATGTAAATGTTAGCAGTACAGAAGTAGATGACAGTACGGATGATTTCACACTGCATAGCATACCTGTGACAGGTCATCGGACATCATCACCCATACCGTGTTCCAGCTACACTGAGTATACTAGATGTATCTTTGTATGTCACAGGAGTGTTCTACCAGTGGCCTGTTGACAGAAGCAACACTACAAAAGGTGTCTGAGTGACATGGGCATATCACACCAGTGGCAGCTACAGTAAAACAGGGTTAATGTTTTGTACTCCCCTGCATTGTAGCCCATACCACACAGACAAATGGGAGCCATTTGTGTATGTAAGGATGTGAATGGCCATGACATAGGAGCAATAGCTGTCTCAGTGTTGTGGACAACATACAGAATGGGCTTTGTGGGTGAGGTGTGTGACATATGTGCACAATCTGACAGCTGATAATAGCATTGTTACCGCTAGGTGAATAACCCTGTACCCATTAACAACCACCTAGACAGTGGTCAACATTATGGACACTGTGTAAGGGATGGTGCTGTGCAGTTCACCTCCCTGAGTTGGTGACGTCTCCAGGCCTATTAGGTAGTCATACAAGGCACCCATGTCATGACAGGGTGCCATCCATGAGCATAGAGATCATTGGACAGGCATACTCAGCACTCGAGTGACCAATATCGGATCACATATCACCTTTAAGGGGTATTGGCCATGTGTGGATGGGCGATACCAGCTTTCACAATCCTCACCTCCACTATTCAGCATGCTGGCTACCTTGCATAAAGATATGTGCTACACTGTGATGTTGGACATGCTACCCATACATATCCTGATCTGAAAGACATACGTCATGGACAGCCACCGTCCTACTACAAGGATCGCCACATGCTGGACAGATCCCTATGCCATACATGTTACATACTCCTGCCATACCATGCAACCCTGTCCATCAAAGCTGCACATGTCATCTATGTCATACATGGTGCTATGACCGCATGGTAGATGTATTATTAACTGTCTGGATCAGTAATGTGGCACTGATGCACCTCATGGTGGAAAAATGGCTGCCGGATACAGCTAGAAAACCTTGCCTGTACATGCTATAGTTGATAACCATCCCTGCGAATGACGTCCGGCTAGCCATTGTCCCATGTCTATCACATGTGCAACACAGACGATACGTGGCAGGATGTTGAACTGCTGTACAGTGCCGTGTAGATGTATATGGCAAAACACATACATGTAAAGGTTTCCGTGCATATGTGTGCATTGTCACTGCTCATGTCCATTAAGGCAGTGTATGTGTTGATATGTGACATATACACAGCATCAAGGTCAACAGCATTACTGTGGACACATCCAGGCATGTGCTGATAGGTAAGAACACCAGTACAGGCAAACAAGCATGCCCACATCAAGACAGCATTCACATGGAGTATGAACAATGTAATGAGGTGACACACACATATGGTGATGATATCCAATGCATAACGGGTGTTACATGTGTGTGACACATAAATGTCAGTCATGTCAGTGTCATAATGATTTACAAAGATAACTGTTCAGATGTACTAGATTTAATACAAATGTATGTGCAGCTGTATCTCTGTACATCTCTGTGATACTGTGACCTGTCTCCATCATTATGTCTTCCAGATAATGCCTTGTTCACGCCTGCCAGCGCATAGCTGCCTGAAGGATGATGCCCTCATCCTGTACTTCCATGAGAACTACAAGGTGTTGTTCAGCCATGTGCCACAGCATGTCCACCAGCATGATGCCCTGTGGCAGGACCTTCGCAGGAGGGTTAATGATGTGGGTGGCCATAACCGCACCTATCAGCAGGTGCACAGACACTGCACGGACCTGATATGACATGCGAAACAGCGTGCCAATGCAATCGCCAGGGAACAAGGTGGAACATGTGGTGGGCCACCAACCCAGCCCCCACTCACACCCACCGAGGAGCTACTGGCCAGCCTGGGGACACCCTCAGAACAGCATCCACAAACACTAGCTGCCATCGCGTGGAGGTGGGTGTCTCCCAATCAATGAGCCTGGAGTTGCCTGGTAAGTCACTACTGCACATATGACTATTATATCCCATTTAGTTGCATGTGTCACTGTACAATATGTAATGTAACATCATATGCAAGGTATGTTTACACACATGCCGCATATTACAGTATGCTACCCTGTGTATGCACACATGTGCATACTATATGCTACTGTACAGGTGAATGTGTTAGCATGCACAGTGCACCCTGTGGCTGTCATACAGTCTTGGATAATGTTCAAACTGCTGTGTCACCCCTATACAGGTACCTCTGGCTTGCCGCACAGACATCAATCCGTTGCAGGTGAGACAGTTATCAGTATCAGGCATGTTAATGCATATATCTATTCACCATGTGGCCAGTTAACACATGTACACATAATGTATGGTCCAGTCATGATATACAGGTCTCATCTGTCATCATTCACACTGGCTACCCATGTGCAATATATACAAACTAAATGAAACACAGACATGAAACCACATTATCTGTCATTGCTAGATGTGTGGACAGCTGTGCATACAATGGTGGAGTTGTTCAATGTAGGCATATGTACTATACATTGGAACACCACATGTGTGGTACGCAAACAGTACCACACAGTGAGCTGGGATATGGGCAGCCCACAGGAGTCACCATTGTGTAATATGACCCTGCAATGGGTGCACACATTGTGACATGCCATCTGACATGTCCCAGACATGTAGTGTACCGGTGCAATGTTGTCCCACTATCCCATAATGCATTCCCCACATACCAAACATACAACTCGTTGTCTGCATAGCCCTGTGGACAGTGACATATCTGACATCTATGGGTGTATGTCATATGGGACAACACAGACATGTGAGATAGATGGCCATCACAAACATTTGGCCAACACATGTTCACACATGGCCATGGAGGATGGCCAGGGACATGCAGCCACACAGTAGATGTGATGTGTATATGCCCTGTTGCACATTGTCCACACATGGTCCAACTATAGCCTTAGTTGACTGATTATATAGTTGATGTGGAACACTGGACATCCTAAAAGCCTGTGCACAGCTAGTGGAGGTGTCACTTAATTAGACCATATAAGATGTGTTGAACATCACAACTGTGTCATAGCATGACAGTAGTCACCTGTACAGCTTCCACAGACATTGACACCACATCAGGCCACAGATACCGTACATTTCCCTTGCTGCTGTAGGACATCACTGTCAGCCATGCACCTCGTGTGTGTGGTACATTAATGTCATGTGGGACATGGTGTATTGACAAGTCTGCCATGTGTGGACATGGCTGCCAGGCAGCTAAGACTTTGTAGAAGTTGTGCAGGGGTGTCATCCGTAGGTCTTCCAGTGACCTGTCACATGACACAGCATGGTTTGGTGTGTATACACCTCAGCGACGTGGGTCACAATCCACAGTTATGTAATGTGTATGCACGCAGTTATGGCTATGCACTGTGTGCGTATTATACACTGTATAGCAATATAGATGCCTCATGATGCCATGCAATGGCCCAGTGTCTGTACTTCACACTATATAGCAATGTAGACACCTCACACTACCCTTCAATGCTCATGCACATTTGCTAAAAGTGCATTCTATCTGTAGGGCATACAGACAACATTGCAATGTGATACCCATTACAACGTTGTACATTTGTCAGGACACCATTGTGTCAGACATGTATGCATGCCAATGCACACGTCAGCAGATTACATGTCAAGGTCACTTCAGCCATGTGTACTGTTAACCTGTGCTGGTCCACATGGTGTATCACAGGGATGCATGCTTACTACCATGATTGTGTGAACTGCATGACTACTGATATGACACCTGCTTGTTGTTGTGTGCAACCCAGGGAGGTATGCTAACTACCACTATTAATGTCCGAGCTGCATGCTGTCTGCTGTATCACATGCATGCTGCATGCCATCTGTCAAATCACATGCATGGTGTGTCTGTGTGTCTACTGTAATGTAGAGTCTTTCTTTGCATTCACAGGTCATGTAGGTGCGTTACCCTCCTGTGGTCCATCTGATGTTAGTGCCCCCACAGATACTAGCAGTGATGAACATATGCATGAGGTACAGGCAGGGTTGTCAGGGGCTGAATCTGTGCCAATGGTTGCCATCCCAGCTATGTCCCCCTCTTCCTTGCACACAGTTCCCATGCCAACACATACCCCATCACCAGTGGCCATAGAGGAAGGACAGTTAGCGTGTGTTAGCTTGGAACAGGAACGTGTGGTGGCTACAGAAGGTGTGTCTCCACACCATGGTGTCAGTGTAATGACTGTAGATGTGCCACACAGGCACGTGGCCAGTGCCGCTCGTAGGAGGACCTCTGGCACACATGCACCTGCAGGACAGAACACAGCAGCTGGTGTCACCAGATGCATGTTCCAGACTGTAATGGTGGCACAGGCACGTGCTGAATGGCAGAACAGAGAAGGACAGAGGCTTCAGAGGGCTGCTATCTATACTCTAAACAACAACATCCAGGCATTGGCAAATGCTCAACAGCAGATTGCTGATGTTCTGGACAGGCGATTGGGTGACATGGTTGGAATCCTTGAACGTGGCTTGGCAATCCACGAGCATGAGTTTTCTGTGCTGGAACATCTGGTAGGAGTGAGGTGTCGGCCACATGGACATAGGCCAGCTACACCACCTAGTGCAGGTCAACGTGAACGAGCCACCTCACGTGCCCGCTCCCATAGTGCCGGTAGCAGTAGCAGTGCAGCTGGTGCTGCGCTGTCCACACCTTGACACAGCAGGCCACATGGATGTGGCCCTGGACATTCCCACCAGGGACACGGTTCCAGTGGACATGTGTCATTGGACAGTAGCCAATCTGTACCTCCGCCTGGTAATGCCCGTGCAACCCCTGGCAGGCACAGGTCACATTGCCGTGACCGGACACAATGAGCTGTACATCCTGGTCTGTATAATCTGGAGCTGTCAATAATACCCCTGTGTAGGCCTGAGAAAAGCCAGAACTGTGTTCACACATACACGCACACAGCAGAAACATCTGCAGGGCACCGCAACACCCACATGCATAATGACCACACATGTCCAATCAGATCACCGGCCCTTACCCACACACATGATGTCATCCACTGGTGCAGCCTATGCCCCTGGCAAACATTATCACCCTGTGCATATGATGATGCCTGTGCCACATCCCTGTCATCCACACCATCGGTGAAGGGACATGCTGATATGGTCTGATGCACAGGGTGAACAGAATAGTGAGATAAGTGTATATTACATTAGTTGTGTACTGTTGACACGCACCAGACATACCATGTAGTACAGGTTTATAATGCATTGTTATATGTTCACAGTATGTGTCTTGGTAACAACGGTAACAGCATGTTGGTGATTATGCCCTGCTTCCCTCCTTAAGGTCTACTTGCATGTGCCAATAAGTAGCAGTGTTTGCAGTTTCACATGTGTAAATGTGGAGTACTCACAGGCATGTATGGCAATACCAGCATGCTATATGTAGCCTCAACCTCACTGTCAGAAAGGCTACCATTCCACAGATGTCCACACATCTACTGATCCAGAAGTATGTGGGCTGTTTAATAGGCTACAGTGGCTAGAGACGTGATATCCATACCAGGTCACATCACAGGTATGGTGACATGGTGTGGGGGGTTTACACAGCGGTCTGGCCGATGATAACGTTAGAGGCCACTTGATAGCAAGAGGCCTCTCTGTGTAGCAGTAATACACTGTCACATTACAGGATGAGAACACACACAGACATACACAGAAACACACAGTAACATGCCCACACTCATGAGGTCAACAACACTATAATGCACACTTGATAGTGTTGAGGTGAGGACCCCTGCCTATGTGGTAATCACCCTCACAGTACTGTGCACCCACACGACGCGACACAGAGAATGAACATGTACAGATAGCCAGTAAGGCTGAGACAGATGGCATCAACAGGGTAGTAGACTGCATCACCATGAGGGGTTAGGGATCCTGTCTGTTTTGTATGGTAGCATACACCCTCACTCCATGCACCAGACAGCCATATATATATATATATATATATATATATATATATATATATATATATATATATATATATATATATATATATATACACACACACACACACACACACACACAAACACTGTGGAGTCCACAAATGTCATTCACATACAGGTAGCTGACATGTGTGTGATACACACACCACCCCTGCCTATGTCATGCTTTCTATGCTGCAGTATGTACAGATCTCTGCAACAGTGTACAAGGGTGTGTAACAATTGGGATGTATTCCCCACCATATGTGGCATATATTGTCACACAAGCAAACACACATGGCAGTACTGTGAATCATACACCTGCTATATGATGATACGTCTGACAGACATGCAGCAGTATTGGCCGCATTATGTGTACCAACACTACCTTCAGCAATTGTGCTGCTATATGCACACTGGAGGATGTAAGTGTTACAGGTGACAAATGATTTACAGTCAGTAACACCCTGACCACTGTGTAGGTTGTATGTCTTCACCTTCAGGTAACAGTAACATAGCGTACTGTTTGCACATGTAATGGTAGGATGGCTTGTGACACACCTGTGAGCTGTCTTCAGCAAACATCCATCTGCAAGGGTGGATCACCACTTTATGTACACACATCCATCCATACCTGATGTACATTCTACCGTACTGTCAGTATTTCACCATATACAGGTGTCAATGATGGGGCTGCATTGCAACTGCATGTTGTAGTTAGGCACAGATGAATGACATACATCAGCTACTGCACATGCATGGTAGCTGCATGCACACCACTACATGTACATGTGTGTTGGTCCTACATTCCTGTCATGTAGCCATGTTTGTATGCATTGCAATTGGTGGATATGTGGGATGACATACATAACACATGGACTGTTGTATGATATGATGGTTGTCATGGGTAACTAGTACAGAGGGAATGTTACCTTGGTCAGCATTGCTACCTTATGTTCTGTTAGCATTCAACAGCCATGGACCTACCTTCCATGTGCATGCGTGTGATTGCTGTAGCCACTTGTCTGCACGGAGGACAGCAAAAGCTATGCTATGTACATATGTGTTGTGTGTGTGTGGGCCATGTACATATTCACTGCAATTACATGTATATCATATCCATACATGAGTGTTCTTTGGTGTACAGCAACAGTCATCTGTTACAGCTGTGTAAGACCCAGGGCCCCTGTTATGTGTAGAGCCGACCTGGTTATGAACAGTGGTATTATTGCATTGCATAACACATGATGGAACCCTGTCAGTACATGTGTAGTCTGCATAGTTGCTGTAGACCTATGTACAGTTCACTGGTCAGTCATGAGTCACATGGTGTTGTAGTAATGTATGGATGTGGTGATGTTTGAGGGCTACATTGTAGAATGCGGCATTTACCACTGTGATCTGCACCTGAGACATCTGTGATGGCTCTTGAATGTGTACTGGTCAGTACATGTGAGTGGCCTTCATGTACGTGGGGACAGTAACACCAAACTGTGCCCTTCCATGTTTAGAATCCGTGTGCATGCAAGACAGCCCTTCGCTACTACTAAGTGTGTGAGCATGCCCAGTACGCCGTTGTGTAGATGGACACACAGTACATTCCAAACTGTGCCCTTCTGTGTTTAGAATCCGTGAGCATGCAACACAACCCTTCACTACTACTAAGTGTGTGAGCATGCCCAGTACGCTGTTGTGTAGATGGACACACAGTACATTCCAAACTGTGCCCTTCCGTGTTTAGAATCCGTGTGCATGTAACATAGACCTTCACTACTACTAAGTGTACGAGCATGCCCAGTACGCCGTTGTGTAGATGGACACACAGTACATTCCAAATGGACATGTGATATTAAGCGTGTGAGCATACCCAGTGACACCTTGTGTCGGTTATGTGCCTCTATGTATGGGCATGGCCATTGAAATCCTGTATAGCGATGGTGGTTATCCAGGCAACAGATGTCCATACCCCACGTCAGGATGGATTCCCACATTGAACACACTGGTTGACTGTCTTGAAGGGTGTACTGTCTGTGGCACGTCTCGTATCTATGTAGTGTTGTAATAGTGCTCCGTAGATAGGCAGTTGTCCCACTCACACCACTGCCATGTGTTTGTCTATGTCTACCTTGGGACAGTAATATACTTTTAGACTGCTCACTCTCTATACATTCCCTATCGGCATCTTTGCCTTTGCGGATGATGTCATCCACCTAGAAGTATGCCTCTGGGAGTATTGTTTTCCAGTAATCTTGGTAGCGTGTTCTGTAACTGCGTAATGCTGTAGTGTGATAAGGTAGTTAGGTGTAGGTTCAACTCCCAGCCCTGCCAAGTGTGTGTGTTTCCAGCTGTCTGGGGACAGAGTAATGCTTTTAGACGGCTCACTCCCCATACATTCCCTATCGGCATCTTTGCCTTTGCGGATGATGTCATCCACCTAGAAGTATGCCTCTGGGAGTGCTGTGTTCTAGTCATATCGGTAGCATGTTCTGTAACTGCGTAATGCTGTAGTGTGATAAGGTAGTTAGGTGTATGTTCAACTCCCAACACTGCCAAGTGTGTGTGCGTGTGTTTTCAGCTGCCTGGGGACAGAGTAATGCTTTTAGATGGCTCACTCCCCATACATTCCCTATCGGCATCTTTGCCTTTGCAGATGATGTCATTCACCTAGAAGTATGCCTCTGGGATGCTCCAGTAATCTCTGTAGCATGTTCTGTTACTGCGTAATGCTGTAGTGTGGTAGACTAGACAGGTAGGTGCTTGATTCCAAGGCATAGCAGGTGTGTGTTTGGCAGTTATACCATATATGTTGGTATCTGTGGGTGGCTAGCTGCGGGATGTGTTCAGTGTGTTTTGTTGCTGACCTATATAATGTCCACAGCCCACATATTCTGCCAAGACACTGGTTTGTCAACACATACATTCGCCAATAGGTCTGGTGAGTAAATGTCAGCAGCCCTACTCTTACCCTTGATACAGTCTGACCTGTATGACGCAACAAAACACATGTGCCTTGATAGTAACAACACTACATGATGCAGGTGGCACATGTAGTTTCCTTTCCATTCCTGTCTAATGCTTTGCTGGCATGTGGTCTGCTGTTGTGATATATATGCAATATCTACATATGTGTGTACTTGTATATGTATATATATATATATATATATATATATATATATATATATATATATATATATATACAAATAATATATATGATATATGTAGATATAGAGAGATAGACATAGATGTGAACATATATGCCTGGGGACATCAACACTATTGAATGTTTGTGCCGGATGATCTGTACGTGATAACCTGGGATGTATGTACATCTGCCATGGCGTAGTGGTAATGCACATTGTCTGTAGTGTGCAGTGTCACGGGTTGTAGTCGTGTAGACACCGGTTATTTTGTTGCTGGGAAGACCATGGTACATCAAATATGGTGATAGTAAGGCAACTGTTGCCAGTTGTGTACGGATCTGAGTGACACTGAGCAGTGGTTATTAATTTGGAGGTTCGGTATGGGTCATATGACTATTCATTAGAAGACTATACTATGCAGATGAGGTTGACAATAGTGTATCCGATTTATCCCCAGGGTGTGATGCAGGTCCGTGGAGTGTATGTGTGTAGTTAGCCGGGTGCAGGGCTCGAATATAGTTGACAGCATGGGAGGGGAGTCAGGCATACTGTACGTACATTGCAAAACTGTGCCTCGGGAGTGATCCTGCCTTAGCATGCCTAAGCTAGGGGCGTGTCTCTACCTGTCTGGTGACATTGGGAGAGACGACAGCAGTGGTGGGGTAGCAGGGTGTACAGGCTGCACAAACAGGTGTTGATCAGCACAATCAGCAGATGACATGACCAGCCTGCACCTGAACAGTACGGTAATGTGAGCAAGCAGCATAAACACAGGTTTCTTCCGCACTCTACACCACCGGTGTATACCTGCGGGGACATGTCACGACACAGTCCAACCAAATGAGAAGGGCTGCAGCAGGCAACATAAACTCACATGTGCTGGAGGCTGTGGGCAGTGAGGATGTGTATGCTGCCAAACAACCCTTACTGGGGTGACATAAGACTTTATAGACCCAGGGTGACTTACCAGGGGCTACATGAGCTGGGGATGGTGGAGCACTATGGGGTGGACAGAGACCTCCTACAGTGGCTTGTTGACCTGTGCCTGCCACACCTGACACATCAAACAGGCCGAGGGAAACCCATCACAGTGGATACCATGGTATGTGTTGGCCTAAGTGTACTAGCCACAGGTACCTCACACAGCACAACTGGGGATATCATGGGTATCTCACAGGTATCTGCACACAGAGTATTGCGCCAGTTCACAGACGCCATGTCAACACATGCTAGTGAGCACGTACATGTCCTCAAAACACGTGATTAGTAGGCCAGCAATATGCATCAGTTCAACCACATGGATGACTACCCTGGGATACTGGGTGCTATAGCCTGCACACACATACACATGGAATCACCACCCGGTGAGCGGGGTAGGGCCTACAGTCACTGCAGGGGCATACCCTCCAACAGCTAGGCCATGTGCGATGGCCAGGGCATGAGATTGAATGTGTGTGCTGTCTGCCCTGAAGCTATGATGATTCCAATATATGGCTTCTGATACAGCTGTACCACACCAATGCCAATATGGACATCCCCTACAGTCTCCTAGTGGGGGATGGTGGGTAAACACTGGGTCATGGCTGATTACACCCATCAGCAATGCACACACACCTAAACACTCACACCATAATGAGGCGGATGCACAGGCAAGATATATAATTGTGCATGTGTTTGGGATGCTCAGTTCACGGTTCTGGTATCCGGACACATCCGGTGGAGCTCTGCAGTATTCACTAGCTACATGAACACAAGTTGTTATGGTATTTGCTATGCTACACAATCTTATCCTGCAGTAACAGTTGCAGCAGGAACAGCATGGGGCAGAGCCACGCAGCCCAACACCACTGCCAAGGCCTGTACAGGCACAATGTGACTTGGTGAAGGAACTATCTGAGCAGGGCACAGTCAGCGAAAGGCCGTGCACAGTATGACCTGCCCTTGGCAAAGAGCCAACACAAGACATATGCACTGACATAGTAGGTACCCACGGATTTCCCCTCTCTGACCCGCACACAGTACAATGGATGCCAAACATGACACTACCTGTGCTCGGCCATGTATAGGAGGTGCACTGTGTGCATCTGACATAGGCAGCCCTCCAGCATGATCCTCAGGTCCAGAACACCCCCAGGGTACGTCTATCAACCTAACAATTGGCAGATGTATTAGAATGTGTATTTACCCATTGCTATGGTATGTATGTGAGCATACAAGTGACTGTAGTGGCCGAATGTTAGGGCAGCAGACAGTACACATCCATAGTGGCACCATGACCTCTGTAGCACATACGGGGGTCACAATGCTAGCCATTAGTACACAGGGTGTCCTAACCCACTGCAGATTATGGGCTGACCATCATGTGTGTCTGTACAGCCCACACACATTCCATGCAGCTGGACAGGTGTGGACCAATACAGACAAATGATATACAATGGCCTATGAATATGCCCAATGAATGACCCCAACCCCCTAAGACACACACAGACTACAGCAGGCCAGGCAGTTTGATGTAGGTTGTGAAAGCTAGGACGTCCAACAGCACTGTGCTGGTATTTAAAGCTGGGATCTGACGTACATTAGTATATCCCTCCATATGCTGCACTGTACGGACTCAGCCGCCACTCGCTCACCGACATTTCTGCTTAAATTTGTCACTCATGCTGGGTGTGTGTGATCCCTTGTGATGCGCATTACATCGGACTACATGACTACAGTATCGGATATGTGTAAACATTTGGCGATGGCAGGCATTCGACTGTATGGACTCAGCGGCCTGTCCAGCAATTTAGGTAGATCCACACACTGACATGGAGTACCTGGCATACCAGTACAGTAGCGGCAGATGTGTACAACTGTCAGCTGTGCCCCCGTCCAACCTACACATGTGAAAGTCATGTGCGCCACCCACAGTGCTGTGTAGGACTGTGGTTGCAGTCAGATGTCCCCCCCACGCTATGCAGACATGTAGCAACTGTCAATGCCACATGACCATTAGCCACACTGCAGACACAGCATGACACCTGTCTGTGTAGAACGGAGGGGTCAGCAACACAGTACTAACTATCTGGACATGTGGCACATGTGATACAGTTGACCATACTTGACATGCTCACACACATGATGGTATGACGGTAATGTCGGTCGACAACATGCATAACAGTCATACTGGGCATGCTGACACACTGAAACACGCTGGGTGTGTGCGATCCCTTGTGATGCGTATTACATCAGACTACATGACTACAGTATCGGGTATGTGTAACCGTTTGGCGACGGCAGGCGTTCGACTGTACGGACTCGGCGGATTGTCCAGTGACGTAATCATATTATATGCGTGTTCCTCATACAATCTGCTCCCATCTGCCTGATACATGGGAACCGATACTCTGCAATGCTAACATGTGAATATGATTTTGTTAATGCAGCTGTTCACCGCATACCTACTGTACATTTTCCACCTTTCAGATTGCACGACGGGGGACTGTAGGAGTGACACCTTTCCTACTCTGCATGGGACAGTCCCTCATTAGGCATATGTCATGTGACAATACCAAACCTCTCAACCAATTGGGGACAAATTTCTACTGAATCAGGGACAAGTCATGAAAACATCAGGGACAATCAGGGACACTTTTAAAAAAGTAGTGCTATTAACTTGAAACATTGACAGAATCAGAGCATATCAATTAATACACATTATCTGAAGTAAAAGAGGTTTATAACTCTTACTTACTGTCATTAGTCATTAAGTATAATTCACCACCTTTCCTCCAAAAGTCACTACTTTTAGGAGGGATTCAGAGGGACAGAGTTAAACTTTCATTCAAAATCAGGGACTTCCCTGAAAATCAGGGACAGTTGAGAGGTATGGACAATACTCTAACCATTGCAACTGTCCTGATAAGGGGACATTCTCATGTTGTACGTGTCTGTAGTGGTTGCTTGTTACAGGTCTTGCATACCTGACACATCGATATGTTATATGTAGTAGCATAAGCAGCCTTACTGCTGCTAGACTACACTTTGATTTGTGCTGATATGTATATTTCTATATTATGCATGGCTGTAGGTATGTTCTGCCCTGGTACATCTGACATTTCTACAGAGCAGGTTCCACTTTGGCCATTCAGAATGGTGGTGGCCCTATAGATCCTATATGTAGAGCTATCACATGTGTCAAGGCAACACATACCCACAGCCAGTGGTAAACTGACGACTTCCATGGTTTGCATACGTTAAGGTTCTTCTTGTAGCATTATAATTGCTAATACTGTTTCCTATTACATGAAGCTGTTTCTGATACAACAAATTAATTTCTGACACCACTACACACAATATATAGCCTCCTTTCCCGAACTCACAGGCCATGTGCCATAACTGTCATTTTGCAGGACACAACTGCCCAGACGGATGTGTCCCTCAAAGGTGTACGGGTTTTGAACCTCATCTATTATGCTATCATCTACCTAAGGTGGTCAGCAAATTATGAAATTTCCATCACTAGCAGACCTCACATACCAATGGGTGTGAATGAACACTGTATCAGGAACAATGCATAACACCCTGTGGGACACATTTAGACAATTGGGTCTATTAACCAGACACATTTACAGTCACAGAGCATATGTATTCATTCACGTTTGTTGAGGTACATGCTGTTTATGACTCATACATGTTGTCATCTGTCATTACCTGTATTCCGCCACCTGTCCACCTAATATCACTAGTTCTGGAAGTGCTTAGTTGGACTTTGTTACATTCTGATTCATAACTATGGACGTCCATGCTAATCGGGTACACAACACTGATTTGGTCTCTATGTATTCCCCCGATGGTTTACAGACTATCCGGTAGATGTGCTCTTCAGGTTTGGGAGGTGTAGGCATATGCTATGCCCACATAGGAATATTAATGACTTCCACTGGGCGGTCCTACTACATCTCTGCTAACCAGCACCTGCACACCTAATCCCATTATTGCATACCCATGTTCCACCTACCTGACACCCCTCTACAGCAGTCATGACAAATACTTACTGCGAGCGCAGCTGGGGTATGAGCACACCCCTACATATTGCCCACTCTTCCCGTCTCGGGACACATGTTGTACGTTTTGTCAACCCATGTATTATCACACTTGCACAACCTACTGTTCCATGTACACCTACATCCTGCTCGCATCGATGACAACAGGTTCACACGTACCCTGAATTTTTGAGGTCCCGCAAGAGACTCTGTTATCCATGTTTAAAGTGAATACCTTGCAGATCTCTCCCACTGGTACTTTCCTAACAGTGTTTTGGACAGTGGCAGTGTATTGATCTGTCTGTATGTGTAACTGGCCTAGCTGGGCGGTGCGGGGGGTACAACGTTTATTTATTGGACCTCTCAGTCACATATGCCCGGGCTGTAGATATGTTACCCCTAATTGCTGCAAAGTAACCTAGTTATGTACGTGTGTATATCTACAATGACATATATATTTGTTTTGTGTGTATGTCTATATATCAATACCTGTTGTTTGTGTATATATAGCTATCTATATATATCCGTAGTATATCCTTGTGTGCATATATATATCTGTATAAATATATCTGTGTATAGAAATTAATATATATATATATATATATATATATATATATATATATATATATGTATAGATATATACGTTTTTATTTATGTATACATCTGTGTGTCCAATAACCTATACATTTCCCGGACAAAGACACTTACACATGCGTATTGGGTTTTATCCCTGATTCAACAGCATACTATTGCCTCAGTCATTATGATAGCGACACTTCACTCTGGTGAACTTGTGATCAGTATATTGCATGTTATACAGCGGACAGATGTCACACGGTTTTCATGTCTGGGGTGCCGCTGATAAGTGTGATGTGATACAGTGTCATTCGACCTATTACTCATATGCGCAGCCTATTATTCCTGCTACTGTGTTTATTTCTGTGCACATTCATATTATTACTGTTGATAGAATGAGTGTTTGTGTTACTGAGATTGTACGTCAACATATTGATGTCTTCATGTAGTTGTGTCTTTCTGCTTTTCCCGGTTTGGGGTTGTCACAGCAAAACTTCGTTCCACTCATGGGTGGCGTATAGGTTTTACGTGCTGGACTGCCAGCCCTGATGCACAACGTCCGACAACAATACGCCCATTCGTACATGTCTCCATGCAAACGATGCTCTATCTGGGAATCGCACCTACATACTAGCTGACCTCCATGGGCCACTCCATTGCACCCAGCGCAACATACCCTAGCACCCCTGTGTCCATAATCGCATATCCATAGTTTCTCCAGCACACCCGTGTTGAGTTTCCATGCATAACAGCCATTATACACCTGATATCGCAGCCATAACACACCTTTATACATTGCCCTCTCCAGAGCATTGGGGCCCTACACTCATTTTGTGCCACCTCATGTATTCACAGGCTCACCTTCCCATTTGACTATTATAGATACAATGAATATTATTCTGGACATCAGTTATAAACTCACTACAGGTATGCAATAGTCCTGTCAACAGATGTGACAGTTGGTTGATGTACTTATGTGTACGGACCTCTGTGATACTCAGGGACTCGTTTCTACAGTGACAGGGACAAGGCTATGACACCTCAGGGACAATCACGGACACTTCTACCATATTAGTACTATTAACTTGAAACGTGTTGACAGATTTGTAATACTACTAATTTTCTGCAGTTAAATGTGTCTATTACTCTTCATTTTTGTAAGTAGTCATTGTCATTCAACACCTTTCTCCAAAGGTCACTGGCTTTGTGAATGGTTAAGAGGCTGGCCAGTTATTGTGCGAATGCTCTGACCATTGGTAGCGTGGACATTGTCATATGTGCAGGTTGGGATATATTCTGGCCAAGATGGCACATTTTCGGAACACACATCAGATTTTACAGGCCGACACATACCCACGGTCAGTGCAAAGGATAGAACTTTACTTTTTTGCCTAAATAGAAGCTTATTCTTGTAGTGGTTTAGTTGCTTATTCTGTTTCTTGTAACATTTAGGTATTTTAGATACAGAAATAATTATTTTATGCAACTATTACATAACATATGGGACATAATTATGTCTTACAATCTCAGGACATTTTCCATTTTTAATATTTTTTGTCAGGACACAACTGCCCAAAGAGGGACTGACCCTCGCAAAGTGGGACAGGTGGTAACCCTACTGGGGACACCAGATTGTTTAGGCCAACATATAGCCACGGTCAGTGCAGGTTTAGAACATTCATTAGTTTCCTAGCTGTGAGCCTATACCTTTAGCACTTTTGTTGTTTGCCTGTTTCTTGTACGAATTGCATTTATTCTATCCTGACGTGACCACTTTAGGCAACTGTTACATGCAGTATGGTACATAGTTATTTCCTACAATCACAGGACATTTGGCATTGTATCTTTGTTGGTCAGGTCACACCTACACACTCAGTAATTGTCCCTCACACAGTGGATCAGGGGGTATCCTGTTTACGTCAGTGCCTTCATCACCCTTATACCATGTGCCACTATGCAAATGTGTGCAATGTATTCTCTCGCTTATTTGTGTCGGGACACGTGCATCATGGGCAGGTGTTTGATCCTGGGTAGTAGGTTCTGCATGACCATCTAGGGCTGGACAGTCTCATGCACCACTACTGCACATTCCAACTTGTGTCCAGATGTCAACAGGACTGGACATCGTGTCTTGATACCCATTCTAATGTTTACACAGGTTACTTATCCCATGAGGGATATCCAAAAATTTAACAAGGCTGATAATAATAAGACCGATACCGAGCATTCTTCTGGCATTATGAAAATGTGCTGGGGTTTTACATGCAAGGAATACATAGTTTGCAATCCTGAAACTGCCTAGGGTGATACTACCTACTACATATGCGTAGTGGTCACTATGTGTAGATGTGGCTGCGCCAAACTAGTAGGCCAAGTATGGCTGGATTTGGTGGATGTTCAGGTATGGGGGCGGGTTGCGTGGTATGGAGGGGATGCTGGGTAGTCCATTATGCATCCAGGTGTGTTGCATTTGATATGGCCAGTTCTATCAGGACCGATCTGTGGGTATGTGCTGGTGACATTTCTGCACATTTGTATCGCACATTTTAATATTTATATGTTTGTGGGATTGTGTTCTACAGTATGGCCTGTCTGGTTGTATTGCAGATGTGTATATATGTTTTTGTGTTTCTTTCTGCTTCATCTGCTGCTCCCTCATACACCTCCAGTTCACCTATTCTGCATACGACACAGTCTTGCCTTTGAGGATTATACCATTAATCATCCCCCCCACACACATATATTCCTGACACTCCATCCATCACTGCTTTGGTTGATGGCCCATGACACGGTCAAGGTAACACATTGCATACCCTACATATGTCAGGAACCTGTATGGTTGTGTGGACTATCCTGCCATGTTTGACCTTCCACATGCTATACCTCACGCACATAGGTACACGCCCATACTTAACTTTCATGACATGGTTGGCATACCCGGGTAATACCTGTTCAGCTGTGACACATCCTGACAAGTTCGGCTTGGACCGCAGATGTGCGGATTTTGGCCGACTGTTCTAATCATTGGTAGGATGCCACCTTTTCCTATGTCCAGGATGGGATATATTCCGGACACATATCCGATTGTACTGGACAACACATACCCACAGTCAATGCTACGGATAATACTGTTCCTTTCAGCCTACATGTTGCCTTACTGTTGTAGCAGGCTATATGCTCCTTCTGTTTCGTTTACATGCTTATTCTATTTCCTGTCACATATGGTATGTTAAATATGGACATACCTATTGTATGTGACTATTACATGCGTTGTGGGATAGAATTCGGTCATACGGTCACTAGATATTTACATTTATCATGTTTTTTGTTATGGACACATCTGCCCAGCTGTGTACTCTCCCTCACAATATGGGTCAGCTGGTGACCCTGACCATTGGGCTGGACGTACCTATTGGCGGCGCGCTAACATATGATGCGTTTCACTTCCACTTGGTATAACTATCTACACTGCATTGGACTATGGGCACATGGTTTTCATTGTCATTTGTTCGAGGGATAGGGACCCGTTATTCCCTACCGTGCATTTGTGTTTGCTTCTTCATTTTGTGTTCGCAGGAACTGTCTTGCATGCTTTGCATACGTTTCACTATCCACGGACACTGACAGATGTGATTACTATTGCTTGCAAATTGTTATATGCAAGCATTTTAGGTTGCACATTGACAGCTGACATTTCCACGCCTCTGTGCGGCACTTTGACACGCCCTATGCACTCGCGCTCCTTTCCTATGCATGTGGCTGTGGCGGCAGCGCACCTTCATTAATATGCATTTGGTGCTACTGTGCCATCTTCATGCCACACGGTCGGCGCAAGCCTAATGCCGTCCTTGCACCGAGCTTCATGAATCCTGGGGTAAGTGAGGATTATGTAAATTAAGATATTTAAATATATTTTTCCTTTTGACATTATTGTTTTGACCATTAATGTTAATAGATAAACACTTCATATTCATATTATAGTATGAATTATGAGCAGCCATAAATATTCATAGCTGTGGAAAATTATACATGAAAAAAAGAAGATACTAAATGTTCATTTGCTATGATAATATAAATAATCATGGTAGACACCAAACAGCAGTAACTTAAAGACAACAACCTAATGCACTGATTAAACAACATAACTCCCAACACAATGAGGTGCAAAACCCCATACTTGGATAGAAATACTATCCAAGCAATTTCTTTACCTATGCCTACTATCTTTATCAGTGATCCTAACTCTCTAAAAGACGTTATATTGTGGAAAGATAATTACATCTCTAAATAATGTAAAATCAGCACAGAATGAGTCCACTATAATACTTTGAATAATAAAACAAAGTATGCCACTAAAGACGAATTGCAAATATATGGTACAATTAAAAATGCAAATCACAGTAAAATCATTCAGGGCATTTAATTGTTTAACTTATCTAAACAACAGTATGTTTGTCTTAAGTTGAATAATAAATATAATTTTTGTATAGTATACTACTGAAAATATTGAAATAATAATGCATAGAGCATAATTAAAGACAAAAAACTTCTTATGATGATTTTAACTAAATGCTATATTCCTAAATTGTAAATAATCTTCCTGAAATACAAGCTTAAAAATACCTTATCCTAAAAGAAACTTAAAGCTAAGAACAATATAAAGCTAAAAGTCATATAAGTTTAAGCAACCTCTATTGTATAAATTAAATATAAAGCATAACACACATCTACTCATAGCATTTGCAAATAACAAGAAACATATCCCCCAAGAATAACATTATTGCCTTTGTGACCAAAATAAGAAGGCACAGTAAAAGGGTGCAATGGCACTGCCATAAAGTCCTTAATTCATATTAACTTGTTCTAATTGATAAATAGGTCTGTTTAAAGTAGAGAATGTTCTATAAAATAATTTAATTATTGAACATGAGCCCTGAATTACTTTATTCATCTTAATCTGACCAGTATAATCAATGGCAATCTTTAAAAGATAGATTATCAATCATCAGTTGAGTTATTAAGAACTGTGTAGGAGTCCACCTCCAATCCCGAACCCACTACTACATCGTACTCCACAATGCTGAGATCACATACCCGAAGCCCTCCTTTCCTAGAGTTTAAATGATCTAGTTCTTCTATGCCTAAATATGATGCAACTTGCATACTGCTACATTTGAAAGTGTGCTCTATCACTCTAAAATGGATGTTTTGTTTCTGCACAAAGAAATTAACTTCAGTAGTAAAGAACTGATGTTTTAACTTGCAGTAATCTGAAGTTTCTTGACAGCATTATAAGGGTACGGCAAGAACATCGTATTCAATGTGATTTTACAGTGGTATTCCACAGGGCTCAGTCCTAGAACCCCTCCTGTTCGGCATATACTTCTCAGAGGTACAGGCAAGCACAGGAGGACTATGGCTGACCAAGTTCACAGACGACTGCAAACTAGGGGCTATAATTGCCTCTACGGCTGACACAGACATCCTCCAAAAGGGTCTCACTGAGACGGATACCTGGTGTCAAAATCATGGCCTCAAGCTAAATGCCAAAAAGTGCATAGTCATCCCCTTTGGAAAAAACAAAGTACCCACAAACTACCACATAGGTGGTAGTCCCCTAAATATGGAAGACATAATAAGGGATCTGGGGACCCAAGTAGATAGTAATCTCACCTTTGGTAATCACATTGCCAAAGTGGTTAGAAAATCCTTCTACGTGGCCCACCTAATCACAAAAGGGTTCGCATCCAGATCAAAAGAGGTCATTGTGCCCCTTTACTCATCACTCATCAGACCCATCTTAGAGTACAATGCCCCATTTGGGATGTACCTTACAAGACACCTGCAACAGCTGGAAAGACCACAGAAGTACCTCACCAAGAGGATCAATGGGCTCAAACAGATGCCCTATACAGCTCGACTGAAGAAACTCCAGTTGTACTCGGTTGCATACCGCCTACTCAGAGGTGATCTCTGCCTGACATACAAGGCCATGTCCAACCCAGAATTGATGGACATGCTCCACCTAAAGAAAACCTTATCCCCTTGAGCCACATTCTCTAGGGATCTAAACCTCACCACAACAATAAATAGTATGTGCTGGAGGGATAGATTCTTGTCCCAGAGACTTCCCATGCTTTGGAACAAGATCCCAATCTACATTAGGCAGAGCTCCTCACTAACACTCTTCAAAAGAAACCTTGACAAGTGGATGGGAAACAGAAAGTTTACCTCGGGCATCACTTCAATGGCTCTGCTGGACAGAGGCACAGGGAACTAATCTAAGGGGATTGCAAAAGCCAACACATTCTGGCTAGGATTATAAATGTCTTCGGGCAGATAGCCTAGTACCCACCTATGAACATTAAAATATGACCATATGATATCTCATACAAAATAAAACTCAAGCACACAGGTCGACCTGAAGAAGCCCAACCAGTCAGCAACCCAGGACTCAAAAGCAGACCCCAACACAGATATCATAATATGTAGCTAATGTAATCATTTGAAATACTATTTTATTTTATATCTCTACTGCCGATCATTTGTAAAACAAAATTAGCAATTAACTTACCCATTCTTGTCTAAAATAGGCAAATAGAATCATTTCCAAGGACAAAAACTTCCTAATAAGAACAGGAACTGAATGACAGAGACAGAACTATAAGCACTGTAGATGATGTCATTTCCAACGTGTCCAAAATGGCTGAAGTAATTCACACTGCTGAGAATGAATAAAACTGTTCCAAGAAGAGTTCAGAAGACAAGAAGTATCCTGCAAATTTGGTGGGAATCCAGGGGGATGTAATTAAGCCTTGTAAAGATAAATAAATGTGTCTCAAGCACGAGATAAAAGATGAAGATTTACCACAGATTAGGAGCGGCCCTAGGTCAACTGGTGCCCTAGACAAAACAGCTCCACGGCGCCCCCCAACACATTACCTGGTGCCCCCATCCTGGTCTACCTACACCAAATAAATACTGGAAAAGTACCCCTGCTACACCGGCGCCCTAGGCAGCCGCCTAGTTGGCCTATGCCTAAGGCCGGCCATGCCACAGATGATCTGATTAATTAAAGGCAAAAGCTGAGTACTTTTTAAGGACCCATGTAAACTGTTTAGCTGTGCAAACACTACGAGACCTCTTATCCAGTCATTTTGTAAAGTTAAAGCATACATAAAGAAAAAATAGACTTGTAATAAATTGAAAAGGAGATAACTTTATTATAGGAGAAATTAACCTTATTTAAGCTATCAGAAAAGGAGAAATATTTTGACTAGAGGCTAGTCATTAAATTTTGTTCATAGACATAGAAGCTGACAAATTCCAAGAATGTCTCAAAATAAAAAGAGTTACTCGATTATTTCATTAATTATTTCAGTATACGTATTAATAATTGAAAATCTAATATGCCCAGCTGAAAAGTAAGCATATGTTATAGAAAATATGGATTAGTTTAAGCTCATAAAAATAAACACTTTTTTTGTTTTTCCTTTTTCCTGATGGAGTGAAGAATGTACTTCTTTCTCTTGTTTGAAACCCATTGGTGACATTACTATACACTGTTTCAATGTTAAGACATCTTAAAGAAAGGTATCATATGTTTACCACTGGAAACATGCAAACAATGAATAATTAAAGTTCTATTTGTCCTTTAACTTTTTCTTTTTCTGTTCTGAAGTTTTCCCTCCATTCTTACCAGCATTTCACTTGAAGGAACTAGTAGTTTAATTCATAGCCTCCACTTGTCTAAGATGTTGTTAGTTAATAAACATTCTGTAGCCAATTTAGTGAATCAAAGGTTTTTGTTCCTTCAGAAAGGAAGATTTTCAGTCTAGCTGGAAATAAAATATGAGTTTTGAGTTGTTTCTTTTTTAATGCTTTTATCAGAGGAAAGAATTATCTTCTTTTAGTAAAGTTAATAAATATTGTGTAGCCAGTTTAGAGAATCAAAGGTGTTTGTTCCTTCAGAAAGGAAGATTTTCAGTCTATCTGGAAATAAAAGCTGAGTTTTTAGTTGTTTCGTTTTTAATGCTTTTATCAGAGGAAAGGATTATCTTCTTTTAGAAACCACAGCCGATGAACAGTCATTGTCAAATCTAATTAAACTGTTTTGAAATTTGACTGGTGAGTTTATCCAAGCTGTTTTTAAGACAAGTCCTTTATCTTGGGTGGAGAAAAACATTACTATTACAGATCTAGGTTTTGTGTTTGACTTTGCTGATGATACTGGAACAGCTAGAGATCTATAGGCTAACTCAATGCCATATGAAAGAGATTCAGGTAGATTCAATATAGAAGGAATCCAAGAAGTAAAAAAGATAATCATGTTTTCTCCTTCTGATTTTTTCAGGAAGCCAATAGATACATAGGTTGTTTCTCCTAGATTTGTTCTCTAGGACATCTAACTTGTTGAGCAGGGATGCATTTTGTTTTAATAAAAATTCCAGTTGATGCTCTTCTTCAGTAAGCCTGCCTTCCATATCACTGATAGATTCTTCTAGGGCTGTAATCTGAGATTTGTGCTGCATAAATATTTCTTGTACTTGTTCCAGTTATTAAGAGCATTTATCTTTAAAGTTATCCAGTTTAATGTCCATTTTGTCTATTTTTAATTTTGTGTCTTTTGGCTTTTCCCGGTTAGGGGTTGCCACAGCGGAACTCCGGTCCGCTAATGATTGGCAGTAGATTTTTACATGCCGAGTTGCCAGCTCAGACGCACAACCTTCAACGAAGGTACGCCCATTCACGCATGTCTCCACACAGAAGATGCTCTAGCTGAGAATCAAACAGGACAGCATCTTACTGTGAGGCGACAACGCTACCGCAGCACCCCAACCGCAGCCATTTTGTCTATTTTTAATAAGTCTTGAATATTGGACAATAAAAATTGAACCTCCCTTTTAAGTGAAGTGTCATGTGAAGAATTTTTAGAATGACTCATTCTGAACAAATGAGAAGTCTGCATCTTGTCCGGATGAAACTGATAAGAAATTTAAAATGTTAAAAGATAAAAGTCCTAAGGTATTTTTCCAAAAGTTTCAGAAGTAGTTTAATGTTAAAATAACCGATTAACTACCACTTAAAACTGAAAATTCCTGTTACAAATAGTATTTAGATAGTAGAGCTAAGAAACAGTGCTGCTATCAAGCCACCATCTTGGCCACAAACCCCCACTGGCAAATTATTGAAGGTTGAAGTCAGAAAATAACGATGGACATTTGAGTTTCAGACTTCATACCTTTCAGAAAATCCATACTAATGCAAAATCTGTTATTCTATCAATGTTCTAAGTTTGTAAGAGCAATATTTATAAAGTGCCCCTATTTATGGGCCTTTGTCTCCCATTATTGATGGCTTTTTCCGGTTTTCTTGCTGTAAGAGGTTGAGAGGCATGGAAACCAGTCCAAGCCTGTGATGATAAAGGGGATTGCAATGGGAGGCACAATTTCTCTTGAATACATGTATCTCTGCTCCTTAATGTTGTTATGATTCTAGGTTGGTGACATACCACGTTTCAGACTCTTAACATTCTAGCTATAACTTAAAAAAATCGTCTGTGCAGACTCTTGCTCTTGTCAACATTCCTCCCCGTTACTAAACTCCTCCTTTCATTGTATTACTCCTTCTCCTATGTCCCCACATATCCAATCTGTACTTGTCTACTTCCAATATTATTTCTACCAGCTAATCCCATCTACTACACTTCTTCCTTTTTATACTAACTCTTCCCATCAACTATACTTTCTTGTATCCTAACTAAAATGTTTTATATTAAATATCCTATGCACTACTTTTTCTAACATTTTATTAACCCACTGCATTTACCTGCCTTCCACATTATAGGTCACCCTCTAGGAAGTCCAGAATTAAGAACTCCTATACATATAAAAATGTATCTACCTATTAATAGAAATCCATCTCCTGCGTAACATGCTGGTGATCTTTGGTCATATCTTTGCATCTGTATATTTACAATTTGAATCACACTAGTGTATGTTGAAATATTGTATCATTTTGCAGAGCTTTACTCCCAGCCTCTGCTGAAAATAGGCATTCTGTCCATTAGGATTTTCCTGGTTAACAAATGCAAATATGCAACTTGATCACAGTCAAACAATATTAGGAGTGTGAAAGCTGAAATGCTGCCTATTAAAAATAATCATTACTGCCTCTATTGGATCTACTATAAAAACGTTTGCTTGTTTTCACTTGCTTGACCAGACAAATGCTTGAACTCCCACTAACTCAGTCCCCTGAAACTGCTTAGCTTGAACCCCAAAGTTCCCTTAGTGCTTCCTATCCCTAAAATTCTCTCCCTGCTATCAAAATTTAAACCTCGCTCTCTAATCTTAAGACCCCCTCTCACTCCTTAACCCTAAAGTTATCTCTTACTCCTTAACACTAAAACTCCCTTCCCACTCCCTAAACCTAAAATTCCCTTCCAACTCCCTAAATCCACCCCCCTGTCCAGCCTGCTCCATAACCCTAAGATTCTCTTCAGTCTCCCTAACCACAAGAGTGCCTTCCCACTCCCTAAACCTAAAATCTCCCTCTCAATCCCTAATCCTAAAACTCTCTTCCCCACTGGTGCTCTAAATCACACTCCTACCTCCTCCCTGAATACAGCTGCTGTACTTACCTTGCTCAGACACAAATAACATGTTCAGGAAAGCTGCAGTAGTTGTCTGTAATTACTCATATTCAAGTTTAAACATGGGCAACAGCCTAAGTGAGCTATAAGATGATAAAGTCTCTGGTGTGAGACAGCAGATTTTGAGGGCTTGTGGCTCAAGCACTTATAGAACATTCCTTTATTTAAACAAAATTTTGTTTACATCTTCATAGTCAAAGAGATAGTCTCACAGATGAGTCTTATTCAAGGAGGGATTTTCCACATAAAAGGAAATTAAATTATTGTGTTCAAGTATTTCATGAAAGTGATGAAGACACATCCCATGTTTTGGTTTTCAAAGTTATCTGCTTTTTTAATAAGGTATATTGCATTTGGCTTCTTTGAGGTATATCCATGACTTCTGTTCATGATGGAAAATGCAGTACAAGCCCAAAACATGTAGGTACAAAATGTCATTACATTAGTAGTAAAAATCATATAAGTCACAACATGAAAGTTCATGTGTTATTTCCCCAGAACACTTAGAACTATAAAAGGATAACTTAGAGATTCCTTCATACAAATGTACCAAATTCTGACTTAGAGACTTATTTCATTGTCACAGTATGCCTATTTGTAATATTCACTTTCTGTTAGTAGTCGGTACATCTTTTCTTAAGGATGATAAAGGCAGAACATGTCCTAAACATATTTTGTACTGAGTTAAAGTTACACCATCACATTAAAGTAAACATATATACATATTATTTATATTTATAAATTCAGTAGCTAAAATAACCCTAACAACAGTGCAAACTGCACCACAATCCTGATGCACACAAGCTGTTTTTATCATCGATGTCACTAAAATGAAGGTGTTAAGGGTGAAACCAATTTGAGTTAAATGGCTGTTAAACCAGTTCAGTAACATTTTGGAGTTCTGGATTTATGCTCAGTATAGGATTGTTTTTAATTATTGATCCATCTACCCATTATGTGGTCTTGCACTACTTTCTGAAGATTTTTGTTACATAATTTTATATCCATATATGTATCAATGTATATATATATATATATATATATATATATATATATGTACTTAATGATATGTTGAACAGCCCTAAGACTGAATACAAATAGATCAATCAAAACATTTTGAAACCAAAAATAAAATTAAAAAATCATTGATGGAAACATCAGAAAATAAATGCCAAAACTAATGAATATTGAAAACAAAAAAAATCACAAACCTAAAATTATCAAAAAGTAAAGCAAACTTTTTCCTTTTCTGATCATTAAAAAAAAACTAACAGTACCTTCAGCTTTACTTCATCTGAACAGTCATATTGTTATGGAAAGAAATGCTTAAGAGTTTTTCATAATGTACTGTGGATGATTTGGGTTAGGGACAGCTGTATAGTTAGGGTTAGGGTTAGGTTTAAGCTTAGGGTTAGCAGACATCAATATGGTGGATATAGGGGCTTTAAACCTCTGTTCCACCTTACTCATATCTATTAACCCTAACCCTGACCATGCTTCTCTACCAAATTCCAGTTCAGTAGGTGCTGTACATTATGAAATTTTATTTCCTTAACGTTGCCACTGCACAACACAAGAAACTCTCTTTCCCACCCACAGCATGCACGCACACACACAAACACACACACACACACACACACACACACACACACACACACACACACACACACACACACACACACACACACACACACACACACACACACGCACACACACACACACACAAACATACACACACACACACACACACACACACACACACACACACACACACACACACACACACACACACACACACACACCACATAACCATGTGCGCACAACACTTAATCTATCTCCTCATCTAGCCCTTACTCTAACCCTAACCTGGAAACAATCAGTTCACACACACTTGTCCCTAATGCCAAAACTTTTGGAATATCCAAAAGTTTTTCCATCAATAAACAGCCCCATGCACATGCACATAATCAAATAACACACACAATATAGAAAGCTGTTGTTGCCAAAATCAGCATTTCTGAATTTTGAAAACATACAGTTTTGATAAAAAAGACAAGCATGTCCATGGACTATTTCTCAAAAACATTAACTAAAAATTACAAAAGGGTGACTAAGCTATTGCGTTCTACACAGAGGTACCAAATACTGGCTTAGACAGTTATTTTATTGTCAGAGTATGCCTGGGAATGGCTGAGCCATAAACTCTATACTGAACTAATTTGACAATATATGTCTGCAGGGTTCACCAAAGCATGAGGCTAAATCAATTACAAAGCACTTTAAAATGAAATGGTGTCTCATAGAGGTACAGGTCTTCCTGTACTTTGTAAAAAGAAATGGAGGTAGTACTGAGCAGAAAGCTGAACTACCTGCAGTACCTAGTTCCACTTAAAAAAGGAAGTGTACCGTAGCTACACAGAGTCAAGTGGCATGCTTCCTCTGACTGTATGTATGTACAATAATAGAGAGTATGAGCTATCCTCCAACCTCCACAGGGGATGACTTGTTTCACTTTGTTTAAAAGAAAAAAAATATGTAATTCCCTGGTATATAGGTTCAAAGAAATGTATTAGGCTAGCTGCCCTTGCAGACGATTTTAAGCCTAGCCAATTTCCATAAGTAGTACACAGGACAGTCCTGGGAATGATTTTCTATTTCACATCTATAAATCTAAGTTGTATTTCTATATGGGCAGGGATGAACTTTGCTTTATGTGGATTGGGAGTCTGTTCCAAAATGGCAGAATCCTTCGCAAGATATACCTGTCCCTCTAAACTGTTCTGTTGATGTTGCAGAAAAGGTTTAGATGCCTGATGCCATTTGATTTGCTGATATTCAGTATATTCATATGCAATAGGTTGGAGTATGCCTTGTTGCAAAACATAGGTCACCTCTTGCCTGTGGGATACCAAGTATAGTGACAGGGCTTTGAGTCAGAATTTATAGGTCATATTTTTTGGGGCCTTGTATCCTTTTAGTAAG